>NW_027258571.1:55000-66492 GCF_045791955.1 Oncorhynchus clarkii lewisi
CACACACAAGCATGCAATCAAACACTACCATTCACTTACACACAGGCACACACACTTACCAGACAGATTTGTATTATTTAGGGAGTGACTCTCCTCTCCTGACCCCCATTTTAGATGAGGCATACATTTTACTGTAAGTCTGACAAATAAAAGAGAGGGATGGAGAGAGGGGAAACATGGAGGAGAAGTTAGGGAATGGGATGGAGAGGGGGAAAACATGGAGGAGAAGTTAGGGAATGGGATGGAGAGAGGGGGAAACATGGAGGAGGAGTTAGGGAATGGGATGGAGAGAGGGGGAAACCTGGAGGAGGAGTTAGGGAATGGGATGGAGAGAGGGAAAACATGGAGGAGGAGTTAGGGAATGGGATGGAGAGAGGGGGAAACCTGGAGGAGGAGTTAGGGAATGGGATGGAGAGGGGGAAAACATGGAGGAGGAGTTAGGGAATGGGATGGAGAGAGGGGGAAACATGGAGGAGGAGTTAGGGAATGGGATGGAGAGGGGGAAAACATGGAGGAGGAGTTAGGGAATGGGATGGAGAGGGGGAAAACATGGAGGAGGAGTTAGGGAATGGGATGGAGAGAGGGGAAAACATGGAGGAGGAGTTAGGGAATGGGATGGAGAGGGGGAAAACATGGAGGAGGAGTTAGGGAATGGGATGGAGAGAGGGGGAAACATGGAGGAGGAGTTAGGGAATGGGATGGAGAGGGGGAAAACATGGAGGAGGAGTTAGGGAATGGGATGGAGAGAGGGAAAACATGGAGGAGGAGTTAGGGAATGGGATGGAGAGAGGGAAAACATGGAGGAGGAGTTAGGGAATGGGATGGAGAGAGGGGAAACATGGAGGAGGAGTTAGGGAATGGGATGGAGAGAGGGGGAAACCTGGAGGAGGAGTTAGGGAATGGGATGGAGAGAGGGGGAAACCTGGAGGAGGAGTTAGGGAATGGGATGGAGAGAGGGGAAAACATGGAGGAGGAGTTAGGGAATGGGATGGAGAGAGGGGGAAACATGGAGGAGGAGTTAGGGAATGGGATGGAGAGAGGGGAAACATGGAGGAGGAGTTAGGGAATGGGATGGAGAGAGGGGGAAACCTGGAGGAGGAGTTAGGGAATGGGATGGAGAGAGGGGAAACATGGAGGAGGAGTTAGGGAATGGGATGGAGAGAGGGAAACCATGGAGGAGGAGTTAGGGAATGGGATGGAGAGGGGGCAAACATGGAGGAGGAGTTAGGGAATGGGATGGAGAGAGGGGGAAACCTGGAGGAGGAGTTAGGGAATGGGATGGAGAGAGGGGAAACATAGAGGAGAAGTTAGGGAATGGGATGGAGAGAGGGGAAACATGGAGGAGGAGTTAGGGAATGGGATGGAGAGAGGGGGAAACCTGGAGGAGGAGTTAGGGAATGGGATGGAGAGAGGGGAAACATGGAGGAGGAGTTAGGGAATGGGATGGAGAGAACGATTAAAAAAGATAAACTATTGAGTTAATCATCATTAGTGTGGTTGATGGACTGCAGATTTCTCTGGTCTCTTGTCTTCCTCTTCTTTATCTTCTGTCTTTTTCTCATGCTGATAGAAGGGTGGGGTTGGAGAGAGAGGAAGAGGGAGAGAATGGAAGACAGGGGAACAGGGTTGGAGAGAGAGGAAGAGGGAGAGAATGGAAGACAGAGGAACAGGGTTGGAGAGAGAGGAAGAGGGAGAGAATGGAAGACAGAGAGGTAGCTCTCCAGGAACAGGGTTGGAGAGAGAGGAAGAGGGAGAGAATGGAAGACAGAGAGGTAGCTCTCCAGGAACAGGGTTGGAGAGAGAGGAAGAGGGAGAGAATGGAAGAGGAACAGGGTTGGAGAGAGAGAGAGAGGAAGAGGGAGAGAATGGAAGACAGAGAGGCAACTCTCCAGGAACAGGGTTGGAGAGAGAGGAAGAGGGAGAGAATGGAAGACAGAGGAACAGGGTTGGAGAGAGAGGAAGAGGGAGAGAATGGCAGACAGAGGAACATGGTTGGAGAGAGAGGAAGAGGGAGAGAATGGGAGACAGAGAGGTAGCTCTCCAGGAACAGGGTTGGAGTGAAAACCTACAGGAGGGGAGGGAGACATTATTTGTGTGGAGAGGAAAAGGGGAAGAGTGAGAGAAAGAGAAAGAGAGACGGAGTGTGTGTGTGTGTGTGTGAGTAGCAGGCAGTGTGTAGACGGGAAGAGTGAGAGAGAGACGGGGGTTTGAGAGTGAGATAGTATGTGTTTGGAGAGGATTTGAAAGAAAGAGAGAGCAGAGATGGAATGTATTTGTAGGCATGAGAAAGATAAATTATAGACACATAGAGAGACAGATACAGAGAACATAATAGAAATAGAGGGGGAGAGCGAGAGAGAGAGATGATACAAAAAGCAAGATAGAAATACAGATGTAAGCTCTTAATTTGAGCCAGTTTCGTACAGCAGGAAAAGAATCCTGCACTAACAGGAAATGTGATAGATAATTAATGGACATTTTTTGTAGGGGTTGATCATTTTTTGTTAGGGCAAATCAATTCTGAAATATTAAAGTGGGAATTACAAACTTTAGCCTTTTTATACACTACAAGTTTGCATTTCCTGCAACAACAGGATGATCATATTAAGATGCAGCATCTGTCGAGAGAGAGCGAAAAAGTGAGTCAGAGTGTCAGGGTTTGTCCCAAATAGCACCCAATTCACTATATGTGGCCCTGGTCAGAAGTAGTGCACTATATAGGGAATAGGGTGCCATTTGGGGCGTACAATCAGGGTGATGTAGGGAGAAACCAAAGTGAATGTCAACTCTGAGAGAGAGAGAGAGAGAGAGAGAGAGAGAGAGAGAGAGAGAGAGAGAGAGAGAGAGAGAGAGAGAGAGAGAGAGAGAGAGAGAGAGAGAGAGAGAGAGAGAGAGAGAGAGAGAGAGAGAGAGAGAGAGAGAGAGAGAGAGAGAGAGAGAGAGAGAGAGAGAGAGAGAGAGAGAGAGAGAGAGAGAGAGAGAGAGAGAGAGAGAGAGAGAGAGAGAGAGAGAGAGAGAGAGAGAGAGAGAGAGAGAGAGAGAGAGAGAGAGGCAGCAGAGCAGTGATGCACTCTACCAGCAGTGTGTTGAGTAGTGGATGGATGTGCAGTAATATGTGAGGAGTAGATAGCTCTCCTCTCAGACAGTGGCAGACTCACCTCATGGCCCACACACACACACACAGGGCTAGATGGGTTGGCTGAACAACATACACTGACTGACTCACACGACTGAAATGTAAACTCATCATAATGAAAATAAACTCAATAATAAACTCATCAAAACGAGTTGAAAAATGATCTCTGAATTAGTATGAAGTCTCTGGCCATTTGATATAACTGATCGTTGTTGAGTCACACAGAGCCCTTTGAGAAACTCCTGATTCACATCCCTGTAGTTCTACTGCAAAAGAAATCAAACACTCAAATTAGTCAACACAGACCAAACCTAGTTAAAGAAGAGATGTTTAAAGATGACTCTCCTCAGTCACCAGCATCCTCCTTCAGTCCTGAGCTCATGTGTTGGTCAGCCTAAAACAGGGCTCAGACCCTGTTCCTGGAGAGATACCCTCCTGTAGGTTATCTCTCCAGTAACACGGTTGAAGTGAAACCCTCCTGTAGGTTATCTCTCCAGGAACAGGGTTGAAGTGAAACCCTCCTGTAGGTTATCTCTCCAGGAACAGGGTTGAAGTGAAACCGTCCTGTAGGTTATCTCTCCAGGAACAGGGTTGGAGGGCAAACCTACAGGAGGGTTTCTAAGCCTAAATGCTTTTGAACTACTCACCTCAGGTCAGCTGTAATTAGACAGTAATGAGCTACTACTCATCAGACACCCTCATGAAACAGTCAACATAGAGCCAGACACCAACTTAATTAAAGTAGTGACTTTTACTAACGATGCTCTCTTCAGTGGCTTCCTTCCTGAGCCCAGAGGCTGTCGACCCTGTTTTGATGAGGGACATATTTCTTAACCGATAAACTGCACAGAAAACCACAATCAGACACTCATCAGACACTCAAATCCTCATCAGATACTCAAATCCTCATCAGATATCTATCAGACACTCATCAGACACCTACAGACACTCGTCAGACACCTGTCAGACACTCATATGAATCAGGCAACAACACAAACTCCTTGTGTCAACACATCACAAACTCTACTGGTATGAATCAGACTCTACTGGTATGAATCAGACTCTACTGGTATGAATCAGACTCTACTGGTATGAATCAGACTCTACTGGTATGAATCAGACTCTACTGGTATGAATCAGACTCTACTGGTATGAATCAGACTCTACTGGTATGAATCAGACACTACTGGTATGAATCAGACTCTACTGGTATGAATCAGACTCTACTGGTATGAATCAGACTCTACTGGTATGAATCAGACCCTACTGGAATGAATCAGACCCTACTGGTATGAATCAGACACTACTGGTATGAATCAGACACTACTGGTATCGTCCTACTTAAAGATGCTCTCCTTCCTGGGCCCTGAGGCCACCTACCTGGTGTTTGGCCTGGGCCAGCCTGAATAATGAAGAGTATTGTTGTTGTAAATAAATAATGGCCGTTTTGGGGGCATTGTGCTATGAATACGTAATACACTGATGATGCTGTGAAAGACACACGTGCACACGCGTGCGCACACACACACTAATGCGACAAGGAAGGACGAGTTCTCGCATGCGTACTTGTATGTGCAGACACAGACAGACAGACAGACAGGCAGGCAGGCAGACAGACAGACAGACAGACAGACAGACAGACAGACAGACAGACAGACAGACAGACCCTCTCTCTCTCCCTCGCTCTTTCTCTCAAACTCAAACTCAAAACAAACTCTCTCTCTCTTTAATGAGTCAGTTCTATCGTTCATTGTCCTGATAGTGCTGAAGGCTCAACATATTTACCAGTCTGAGTCAGTTCTATCGTTCATTGTCCTGATAGTGCTGAAGGCTCAACATATTTACCAGTCTGAGTCAGTTCTATCGTTCATTGTCCTGATAGTGCTGAAGGCTCAACATATTTACCAGTCTGAGTCAGTTCTATCGTTCATTGTCCTGATAGTGCTGAAGGCTCAACATATTTACCAGTCTGAGTCAGTTCTATCGTTCATTGTCCTGATAGTGCTGAAGGCTCAACATATTTACCAGTCTGAGTCAGTTCTATCGTTCATTGTCCTGATAGTGCTGAAGGCTCAACATATTTACCAGTCTGAGTCAGTTCTATCGTTCATTGTCCTGATAGTGCTGAAGGCTCAACATATTTACCAGTCTGAGTCAGTTCTATCGTTCATTGTCCTGATAGTGCTGAAGGCTCAACATATTTACCAGTCTGAGTCAGTTCTATCGTTCATTGTCCTGATAGTGCTGAAGGCTTAACATATTTACCAGTCTGAGTCAGTTCTATCGTTCATTGTCCTGATAGTGCTGAAGGCTCAACATATTTACCAGTCTGCATCTCAAATGGCAGCCTGTTCTCTGTAGTGCACTACTTTACAACAGGGCCCATAGGACCATGGTCAAAAACAGTGCACTATACAGGGGACAGGGTTCCATTCAGTATGCTGCCTCAGTCTGGCCCACAGGCGGACTACAGGATGGAACATGTTGTTCTGGCTTTAACACATGCAGCGGTTACAGCTTCAAAGGTCTGTTTGTGTGTGTGAGAGGATGTTGTTTTGTCTTCAATTCATGCAGGAGTCTACTTCACTAGTCACAGAGCTGTTATACAAAGTGTCAGAAGTAAGTGTTGGAGTAGAAACAGGGAAAGCAATTTTATGTGTGTGTGTGTGTGTGTGTCGGCTTTTAGAAGTGCTGCTGTAGTGCTGTTGCATGAGTCAGAAGTTCTCTATTTTTCCAGTTGAGCGCACTCTTCTTTAATTCACACAGAGAGAGAGAGAGAGCCGTTCTGTCTCTACGCAATCACTGTCTTGTCTCTTCCTCTCTAGCTCCACATCCCTCTTTCTTTGGCATTATGCTCCACCACTCTCTCTTCCATGCTACTGGTATCATACCACCTGACTATCACTCTCCCCCTTTCTCACGTAACCTCTGTCTCTCTCTCTCCATCCCCCTCTCCCTGTGTGACTCCTGGGTCTCCTTGTCAGGGCCCTAGATTGTCCTTGCCCTGAATCCCCCTCATCTTTTTAATACAACCAGACCTGTGTTATCAGGCCCTGCGGCACATGACGCGCGCGCGCACACACACACACACACACACACACACACACACACACACACACACACACACACACACACACACACACACACACACACACACACACACACACACACACACACACACACACACACACACACACACACACACACACACACACACACACTAAGCCCACTAACTCCTTACTGTAGCACTCTGCCTCGTCTTTTTCTCTCTCTGTGTGTGTGTTCACTTGTCTGTATGAATTAGTTTACTCTAATACACTATGTCCGGAAGAACTAATGTGTAACGCTCCCTCAGCAGATCATTGTGGGGGAAAATGCACTACCACACATTGTACACACACACACACACACACACACACACACACACACACACACACACACAAAGGCACAGGTACGAACACACACAGACATACGACCCGTGTTGATTTCAATTACTTGCTGCTGTGTTGCTGTGTTCTAATCTGTACTGGTTTAATTAAGTGTTTTTTCTCTCTCCCTCTTTCTCTCTCTTCCATTAATTCCATTGTTGTTTGTCCTCTACCTTTTCATCCCATTTTTCATCCTTCTTTTCCTTTGAACCCCTATTAATCTTCTATGACTCCATCCCTTCATCAACCCTCTTTTCCTCTCCCCTCTGGCCTTGTTGCCCTTTCTCCCCCCCCCCCCCCCCTCTCTCTCTCTCTCTCTCTCTCTCTCTCTCTCTCTCCTAACCTGCCCCTTCTCACATCCGTATTTGTTCTGTCCTTCAACTCTACCCCCTCTCTCTCTCCATATCTTTCTCCTTTCTATCCCCCTCTCTCTCTCCATATCTTTCTCCTTTCTATCCCCCTCTCTCTCTCCATATCTTTCTCCTTTCTATCCCCCTCTCACTCTCCATATCTTTCTCCTTTCTATCCCCCTCTCTCTTTCCATATCTTTCTCCTTTCTATCCCCCTCTCTCTCTCCATATCTTTCTCCTTTCTACCCCCCTCTCTCTCTCCATATCTTTCTCCTTTCTATCCCCCTCTCTCTCTCCATATCTTTCTCCTTTCTATCCCCCTCTCACTCTCCATATCTTTCTCCTTTCTATCCCTCTCTCACTCTCCATATCTTTCTCCTTTCTATCCCCCTCTCTCTCTCCATATCTTTCTCCGTTCTATCCCCTCTCTCCCTATCTTTATCCTTTCTATCCCCTCTCACTATCTTTCACCTTCCCCACACCCTCGTTCATATCTCTCACCTTCATATTCCCCACTCACTCACTCACTCACTCACTCACTCACTCACTCACTCACTCGCTCACTCACCCCTCCCCTCTTCCTCCCTCTCCCCTTAACCCAATATATATTCTCTGTCCTTCTACTCCCCCTCTCACCCTGCACCTCCTATTTTTTTAAACCCCCTCTTTTCTCCCCCCATCATCTCTCTCACCCTACACCTCTTTTCTCCCCCATCATCTCTCTCAACCTACACCTCTTTTCTCCCCCATCATCTCTCTCACCCTATACCTCTTTTCTCCCCCCATCATCTCTCACCCTACACCTCTTTTCTCCCCCCATCATCTCTCTCAACCTACACCTCTTTTCTCCCCCCATCATCTCTCTCAACCTACACCTCTTTTCTCCCCCCATCATCTCTCTCAACCTACACCTCTTTTCTCCCCCCATCATCTCTCTCAACCTACACCTCTTTTCTCCCCCATCATCTCTCTCACCCTACACCTCTTTTCTCCCCCCATCACCTCTCACCCTACACCTCTTTTCTCCCCACATCATCCCTCTCACCCTACACCTATTTTCTCCCCCATTATCTCTCACCCTACACCTCTTTTCTCCCCCCATCATCTCTCAACCTACACCTCTTTTCTCCCCCCATCATCTCTCACCCTACACCTCTTTTCTCCCCCCATCATCTCTCAACCTACACCTCTTTTCTCCCCCCATCATCTCTCACCCTACACCTCTTTTCTCCCCCATCATCTCTCTCACCCTACACCTCTTTTCTCCCCCATCATCTCTCACCCTACACCTCTTTTCTCCCCCATCATCTCTCACCCTACACCTCTTTTCTCCCCCATCATCTCTCAACCTACACCTATTTTCTTCCCCCATCATCTCTCAACCTACACCTCTTTTCTCCCCCCATCATCTCTCACCCTACACCTCTTTTCTCCCCCCATCATCTCTCTCACCCTACACCTCTTTTCTTCCCCCCTCCCCCTCTCCCCCTACACCTCTCTCCCCCTCCCCCTCTCCCCCTCCCCCTACACCTCTTTTCCCCTCCCCCTCTCCCCCCTCCAGCTCTATGCTGTCCCCGCTGTATGCAGATGGCTCCGTCATCGTGGAGAGAAGAGTACCAGCGCCGGCCTTGTGGCCAGCTGACGGTATGCCACCCACCTCCCAAAACCATCGCCCACTCCGATGCCACCCACCGCCCACCAGCGGGTCCAGCGTCTGTGCCAACCCCACCTACTATCACGCCGTCTATGACGTGCGGGTCGACAAATGCCGGGATGCCCCGTTTCTCAGTGGGCGCGGCAAGGCGGGGAGGGGTCCTGGGGGGTCACTGGCTCTGGTGGCGGCAGATGGCGACCCGTTAGCGCCCCCTGTGAGGCGGCGAGGGGGACTGGTGGATCACAGGGATGTGATTAAGGCTCACCAGTCACACAAGCTGCAGAGCACGCCACAGGCCAGACGCAAGGAGTGGGAGTGAGTATTATTACTGAGTATTAATGAGGATTACTGCATATTGCTAAGTATTACTGTGTATTACTAAGTATTAATGTAAGGAATGGGGGTGAGTATTATTACTGAGTATTAATGAGGATTACTGCATATTGCTAAGTATTACTGTGTATTACTAAGTATTAATGTAAGGAATGGGGGTGAGTATTATTATTATTATTATTACTGACTGAGTGTAGGGACTAGGGAGGGAGTGTTACTGACTGAGTGTAGGGACTAGGGAGGGAGTGTTACTGACTGAGTGTGGGGACTAGGGAGGGAGTGTTACTGACTGAGTGTGGGGACTAGGGAGGGAGTGTTACTGACTGAGTGTAGGGACTAGGGAGTGAGTGTTACTTGATGAGAAACGTTGGAAAACACAACACACAAAGTAGACCTAAATTTGAGTCAGAATGATTATAGCTAAATCCCACTTCTGACACCAATTTAAGTTGTGTTTTATGAAAAGGATTTATTGACGCTATGGGATTGAGTGGGATTGAGGGATTGAGTGGGATTGAGTATTCATTATTATCACTGATTATTATCACTATTATCACTAAATGACCTGGTGGAGAGTTTTGTGTAGTGCAGTGGTTCATTTCTTTACTACCAAATGAGGAGAGACAAACGTATCACACAAGTCAGAGTTATACTTCAACTACATTTTATTCACTTATTAATAAGGGAGCAGGTCAAACAACACACATATATAAAATGAATGGATTGAAGGCTCTACGATAATACTGGCTGGTCAACGAATCACCCTCAGATGATTCGTTGAGAGCCCAGAGTCAAAAGTACAGAGGTGTGTTATAGCTAAGATACACCCCTTTCAACCTACATAACAAACAACAGATGTATGGAATGGGTCACAATGTTAAGATGAGTATGAAAGATGCTTCTAATTCACAGCAGACAGTATGTCATTGTGTAGAGACCAGGGTCTGGCCCTGGAGTCATCTCTCCCTTATAGAACAGAAACATTAACTCATGATCTGGAATGTGGTCTCTTTAGGTTTTATCACCCAAAAGACATGGTAAACTCCCAGAGGCTCATCCTCAGTAGAACACACAGAGAGGAGCCTTCTAACAACCCCTTATTCTGTTGCATAAAACAACCATTTGATGCAATAACAGCATTATAACAGAATCTTGTCATTTCTGTTCTGACAGTAGTTAAATGTCTGAGTGATACGACTAGCTACTTCTCCTTGGTTTAGTTATTAAAGAAAATGATCTGGGGTGGTTACTGTAGACCAGGGCTTTTCAGATCTGACCCTACGAGGTCCAGACTACTGCTGCTTTTCTCTTCTACCTGATCATTAATAGCACACACCTGTTGTCCCAGGTCTAAATCAGTCCCTGGTTGGAGAAGAGAAAAAAAATAACAGTGGATCTGGCTTCCAGGTCCATATTTAAATTTGAGGGCTGTAGACTGTACCCCATGCCAGACGCAGTGGGAGTATCATTTGGGTGGAAGTGTTGGAACGAGTGACACATTTAGCCTCCTGTTATTGATGGACTGTTCTGGTAGAAGTGTTCTGGAATCATACATTATACATAATCATCAGTGCAATAGGCAGACACACCATCACTGAGATACATTGTACTATAATGCACACACACCTTTTTTTCCTCATTTTTTATTTATTTATACTTTTTTATTTAACCAGGTAGGCCAGTTGAGAACAAGTTCTCATGTACAACTGCAACCTAAAGATAATGCAAAGCAGTGCGACAAAAACAACAACACAGAGTTACACATAAACAAATTTACAGTCAATAACACAATAGAAAAATCTATATACAGTGTGTGCAAATAGCGTGAGGAGGAAAGGCAATGAATAGGCCAATAGTAGCGAAGTAATTACAGTTTAGCAGATTAACACTGGAGTGATAAATAGCAGATGATGATGATGTGCAAGTAGAAATACTGGTGTGCAAAATATATTTTTTAAAGTTAATAAAACAATATGGGGATGAGGTAAGTAGTTGGATGGGCAGTTTACAGATGGGCTGTGTACAGCTGCAACGATCGGTCATTGGCAGCAGAGAACTGGAAGGAAAGGCGGCCAAAGGACTGACTGGTTGGCTTTGGGGATGACCAGTGAAATATACCTGCTGGAGCGTGTGCTATGGGTGGGTGTTGCTATGGTGACCAGTGAGCTGAGATAAGGTTGTGCTTTACCTAGCAAAGACTTATAGATGACCTGGAACCAGTGGGTCTGGCAACGAATATTTAGCGAGGGCCAGCCAACGAGAGCATACAGGTCGCAGTGGTGGGTGGTATATGGGGCTTTGGTGACAAAACGGATGGCACTGTGATAGACTGCAACCAGTTTGCTGAGTGGTGTTGGAGGCTATTTTGTAAATGACATTGCCGAAGTCGAGGAACGGCAGGATGATCAGTTTTACGAGGGTATGTTTGGCAGCGTGAGTGAAGGAGGCTTTGTTGTAAAATAGGAAGACGATTCTAGATTTAATTTTGCATTGGAGATGCTTAATATGAGTCTGGAAGGAGAGTTTACAGTCGAGCCAGACACCTAGGTATTTGTAGTTGTCCACATATTCTAAGTCAGAACTGTCCAGAG
>NW_027258572.1:0-66414 GCF_045791955.1 Oncorhynchus clarkii lewisi
TTAAATTAAAAAAAACATACATATATATATATATATATATATATATATATATATATATATATATATATATATATATATATATATATATATAATTCATAACAGATTTTCTAGGCTAGGAGAGAGCATCTTAGCCAGGTAGTCTAGGACAATAAAACAACTAAAAGCTTGTACTGTATGAGACCGTTCAGGGAACATGAAAGAGGAGGATGGCAATTGGCATTTCTCTACAAGTTGGGTGAGATGGGTTTTTTCCTACCTGTACGTACACACAAAATTAGTACTATGGATAGACGCATCATATTTAGGTTGATCGGACTAAATCATTTTCGGCAGGGTTTGGTTTACAAGTGGGGGGGGGCGTTATTATTATAGATTTTTTTATCCAGTCCTATAAATACTCCAAACAGCCTACTCGACCTCTCAGAGGTGTACGCATGGTCCTAAAGCACACCCTTAACACATTTAGTATTACATTCCAATGATAAAACTAGGGGGGACAAAGATGCAATTTCAGAATGTGGTGGGGACATGTTCACTCCATCCCCAGTGAAAGTTGCGCCCCTGGTTTTTGGTATATTTTAGTTGTCACTGTAGTAGACTAAGCAGAGGTGATTAGAGGATGTTGAAATGAAGCTTGAATAGTGGAGGCAGCGGCTGTTTCCTTTTCGACTTGCGGTAACTCTAAATCAATAGTTGTTTAGTATTAAGAAAACATTCACTTGCTCGACCATTCTGAAGGTCATGCAACTGTTACATGCAACATTTCTTGTGAACTTAACAGGACAGATGTTGCTCTCTAGTTTTATGATGTAACAAAGGTCTGGTTGAATGTATTCTGCCACTGTCTTCTTGTCTCAGCTGAGTCAAGGCATATGAACTAACAGGTTATAACAACACAATTATCACAACATGTAATATGGCTATTTTTCTGGCTTTCTTCCCTGGTCATTTTACCCACACACCGCTACTGCAAGGTGTAGGCTTGGCCTCATTATTTCACCAAGGTAAAGTTGGTTTGTAAAAAGCCATTTAAAGTGGTATAAATCAATAACGAATTAACTGTTTGTCACAGAAACATAAAACTAGATATTATTTATTCTATAAATGTCTAGCACACTTTTACAACCTTTGTTGAGGAAAAATTGCAGTTTTGATTTGATAGAGGGCATGTAGTCTATCGTATCAAAACTGGAATTTATACTCAAAGCAAAGGTTGTAAAATTATGCTAGACATTTAATTAATAAATCATACCTAGTTTATGTGACAAACGGTGAAATAATTATTGATTTTTACCATTTTAAATGGCTTTTGGCGAATGTCTGTTGAATGTCCGAATGTGTGAATATAAAACCAACTTTACCATGGCCTCATTATTTCTCCATGGTTTCTGACTTTAGCTTCTCGTTGGCTTGTATTAAACTGTGTGCGATAGGCTAGTAGGCTACTTTTCTGAAGGACAAAATATGACGTGTTTTTATTACCACCATTGTTTATTTTGTCCAGTTGTTCAAATGGAACGAATGAATATGGAAGATCAAAGATGATGACTAGACCTAGACATGTTATACACCACAGTAGGAATATTGTTAATAAAAGTAAACCGAACTTACCCGATCCATCGTTGAAGCCGTTCTTTCTTCAGCGTTTCTTCAAATAAAAAACGTGACAGTTAATCTGTAGCTAGCCTACACTAGTTACCTTGTTTGTCACAGCATTCAGATAAACAGCTAGACCAGAGCAATCAGGCGTCCTTTAAAATATCACAATTCGACTTAAACTGTGACAAATAAATGTCTGATGTAGGCTAACCTTACTTCAGAAAGATCCTGGATAAGATTTAAATCTATTAAAGTCAATAAAACGTTCAACACCCTATTCACCAAGAATCCTGTTGTCTGTTATCGTCTAGCTCTACCCGAGATCCACTTGAAACAACGTCCTCTGAGAGTCCAGACAGTTTAATTGTCTGAGGCCCAGTAATGGACGCCTATAAAATACCAGACTGATTACAGCAGCGCTATCCGTGCAGCGAACCAGTAACACCTGATGTATGTTAAATCCGATGTCTGCAGTGTCCATGCAGCTTTTACAACAATGCAACCTCCGCAGTAGTCAGTGCATTACAAGCATTTCGCTACAGTAGCAATAAAATATGTATGTGACCAATAACATTTGATTTGATTCATAATTCTTCCGCTTCACGGAGCAGACCAGCGCCGTTGAGAAGGAAGTGGTCTTCTTCTTTAGTGTTAGGGCGGTCCGCAAACAATGACTATAGGTGCACGCCCCCACCTAGTGTATTGGCTGTGTATCAGCCTACTATTCTGTATTATTAATTCATAACACTGTGAAAAACCAACTAACCCTGCACCCATTAAAACCTCATCATTATTCCACAACTTTGGCCCTCTGATTCAACACCAGGCTACCAGCCTGGGAGGACGGGATATTATCCTTCAAAACACCTTGTAACTCTTCTGAAGTAAAATATTGTACACCCAAGTACTTCTCAACAGCTGCCTCTGCAACATCTATCCACTGTGATTTACATTCTATTCCTGCGGTACGGTTGACAACCATGGCCATGAACACCCAAAAAATAAAAAAATACTGAAGCATGTTATTCTTATCACTCTCTATTGACCTCCGCCTAATCACAGGGACCCTCTCAGGATCCTTCACCCTGGACCCATCTTCCTCTACTTCTACTACTTACTTCACTGCCTCATCATACAACACCTTCTGCACTACTGTGATCCTGGTAACCTCAACCTGTCTTTCTCTCACCGGACACATCTGATCTCCAGCACCATGTGTACCCCTACAGTTTATACACACAACTTTTTACATCAATACTACACATTCCTTTCTTTCAGGTCCTCCTGCACATTTCTCACATCATGGATGCTGGAAGGAAGTAATCAAGGAAGGGAATTCGTGTTTATACAGGAAGTACCCCTCCTACACTTACCAATCATGTCAATGTCAAGCTATAAAGAGCTTTAAAGCTCGACAGTTTGTAGTTTTCAAACTCGGAAATTAGTTTCCTTTGGCTCGTTCAGCCATCCCAATAGGAAACATTTATGGGGGAAAATTGGCGTTTTGGAATAAACACAGAAAATAGTTAGCACAGCCTAAGGAGACCTCATACGTTTTGTTCTATGAGATAATAGCAGTCAGTTAATATGACCTTTATGAATTATGAAGCCTTTGTGATGTGCTTTTTTAAATTACTTAAATACGTTAAAATTCACAAGAAGTGACGTTCGCCGATAGATTGTATAACAAAACATATAACATCTAAACCTGTGTTTACAACAGACCTTATTTTCGGCATTCATCCAAAAACACCATTAATTTCCCCATAGGCTTTGTCCAGCGAACCATGGCAAAATTAGTGCCTATAAAAATATGGCATTACTCTTTCTCTCTATAGAGCCCCACCGTGGACGAGACATAATACCCACAAAACCTAGTGGCCAAACAGGGAAATGGTTCAATTGTTTTCCAACATTCATTTTTCCCCCATAGGTGATTTCCAATAAGCTTACCCTGACGAGACATTTCACACCTCTTTCTGCAGCAACCAGTGATCCGGGTCAACAGTATAAACATTACGTCCGTCCCCTCGCCCCGACCTGGGCGCGAACCAGGTCGGTCTGCACACGTCAACAGTCACCCTCGAAGCATCGTTACCCAACGCTCCACAAAAGCCACTATTTCAAGTGACGTCACAGATTGAAACGCCACTAGCGCGCACCACCGCTAATGCACATCTCTTGCTGACACCTATTGTGTAATTTTAAAACTTGCCCATGACAGGTCACAGAATTGTCAATTTAAAGAAATTCAGACAATTTATTCAATACTACATTTAGCTAACATTAGATAGTTAACCCAGAGATGCTTATGTTTAATACTAGATCATTGATTGCAGGATATTAGCTTGTCACTTAGCCTTTTAATAAATTGATAACAGTAAACCTAGATAGTTGTATCTCATAGTACTCCGAGTGGTGACTCAAGACTCGCGTGAAAATAAAAGAGAGCCGCACACTCTAGGAACTCAGATGCAAAAATGTAATTACCGGTGTCTGTAATCATGGCCAAGAGTGGCCTAATATCATTGGTTAATTCTCAAATATTAAAATGGCATACAAAGAACAACATACAAACAACAAATGGATAGCATACGATCATAGATTCATTTTAGACTACACAAGCGTACAAACAATTACAATGGCAAAGTCACAATAATCACAAGAATGGCTTCAGATCAAAGTCTACGTTGAGACCGAAGGGAACAAGGGTCTTTAAGTTAAAGATCCAGGCAGCCTCTCGTTTTAACAAAAAATTATTAAGGTCACCCCCTCTCCTAGGGAGGGTGACATGTTCGATGCCAATATAACGCAGAGACGAAATCGAGTGGCCTGCCTCCAAGAAGTGGGCCGCAACTGGGTAAGTCAAGTTTTTGCACCTAATGGTGCTACGATGCTCTGAGATACTTACTTACTTTTATTTCGCACTTTGTTTTACCCACATAATTTTTACCACAAGGACAAGTTATAAGACAAATAACTGCCTTAGTGGAGCATGTGATAACACCGTTGATTGGGATCTGTTTCCCTGTTTGTGGGTAGCCAGATAACAGATGGCTAATTACATTGATATGCTTTGGAATGTCTAGCCAGCGTATCAGGAAAGCAAGCAAGACTTTAGTTTAGATAAACAAATGTTGTTCGCTAGCTAGCTAGGTCGCTAGCTACCTTACATCAGACATCCTCTACGCTGATGTTGGCTTATTGGATGCTACCAAAAAAATGTAATGGGATGAATAGAAATAGTGATAGCACACAGAAAGCTGCAATTATAGAACCCATTTTCAACTCTTGGGACATTGACCTTAAAAATGTTCACCCCAAGTGAGCCCCCTGACTCATTGACTATAAGGCCTACAGATTAATTCAGGTATTTTTTTTTTATCAATGTGTGCTTGTGTGTGTTAGTGTATGAGCACAGGTGCATAGGTTTGTGTTTGTGGGTTTGCAATTAGTGGAGGGCAGTATGTGCATTAACATAAGTGAAGTAACACATAAAATATTGGTTTAGGTGTTACGATATTCATTTAAAAAGTTGTTTCTCACCTGATAACTTTTTCCACTTAATGTAATAAGTTACGTTATCATATTAAGCAAGAAGATATTACATTTACCGGTTTTATTACATTATAAATCTAAAAGTTAGTACATTAACCGTTGTTACAAGACACAGTACACATAGTTCTTACCTGGACCTCATGGATATTATTATCCAATGTATTATTGATTCGTTTTAGGAATATTTTAATCAATATAGATATATAAAATATACAGTTTAAGTGATAACTTCTTGTTTAGAAGTTTATTGATCAATTGAATACATGAATATACACCTATTTAATAATATCATGAGTATATGAAAATATACAATTATCAACATCACCCCCTCCCCCCACACACACGGGTTCACTGACATTTCCTATGATAACATTTATCCATTTAGATGTGTAATATTACAGAGACACAGGGGAGACCTGATCCTAGATCAGAGCTGCATATTATGCTCTAAAGGTTACCATGGTGATCAGACTAAGGCAACTGTTTAAGAATGGGAGATGGATATGACTGTTCACTAGATGTTTTCTATTGATCCTTTATTTATGGATCTGGAACCGGTGACAGATAGGAGGGAGAGGAAATACGGCACATTTTAGCTTTCTGGTGTTTTCTCATATTCCCTAAATGAGCAAAGCGCTTCCTACATAGACAAACATAGGGTTTCTCTCTAGTGTGTGTTCGCTGGTGTGAAATCAGGCTCCCTGATTGACTGAAGCTCTTTCCACAGTTATCACATCTGTAAGGCTTCTCTCCAGTGTGTGTTCGATGGTGTCGATTCAGGGTGGAAGCTGCAGCAAAGCTCTTCCCACACTGATCACAGCTGTAAGGTTTCTCTCCAGTGTGTGTCAGTTGGTGTGTTGTCAGGTGGACTGACTGATTGAAGCTCTTCCAACACTGATCACAGCTATAAGGCTTCTCTCCTGTGTGTGTTCGCTGGTGTCTAGTTAGTTTTTCTGATACAGCAAAGCTCTTCCCACACTGATAACAGCTATAAGGCTTCTCTCCAGTGTGTGTTCGCTGATGTATAGTTCGTTTTTCTGATACAGCAAAGCTCTTCCCACACTGATCACAGCTATAAGGCTTCTCTCCAGTGTGTGTTCGCTGGTGTGCAGTCAGGGTGGAAGCTAGAGCAAAGCTCTTCCCACATAGACAGACATAGGTTCTCTCTCCAGTGTGTGTTACCTGGTGTCTAGTTAGGGAGGAAGCTACAGCAAAGCTCTTCCCACAGTGATCACAGCTGTAAGGTTTCTCTCCAGTGTGTGTTACCTGGTGTCTAGTCAGGGAGGAAGCTACAGCAAAGCTATTCCCACACTGATCACAGCTATAAGGTTTCTCTCCAGTGTGTGTTCGCTGGTGTGTAGTCAGGTGGACTGACTTATTGAAGCTCTTCCCACACTGATCACAGCTATAAGGCTTCACTCCAGTGTGTATTAGCTGGTGTGTAGTCAGGTGGACTGACTTATTGAAGCTCTTTCCACACTGATCACAACTATAAGGCTTCTCTCCAGTGTGTACTCGCTGGTGTACAGTTAAGGCTCCTGCACTAACAAAGCTTTTCCCACAATCAAGGCAGAGGTAAGGCTTCTCCCCTGTATGAATTCTTACATTAGATTTCAAGGTGTTAGATGCAGCAAAACTCTTCCCACACTGATCACAGTGAATAATGAAGCCACTCTGGTTTGTGAAACTCTTCCCACAGTCAGAGCAGCAGTGGTGAGGTTTCTTCCCTGTACGTCTCTGCTGGTGTTTCTTGAGATGTTCTGATCTGGAGACACTCTTCTCTGTCTCGTCAGCAACAGGATGTTGAGGCTCCCCAGATGATAAGCCCCTCCCACTAAGAGAACAACAGTACGGGGTGTCCCCTGTAAAATAAAGACATTGAATAGTTAGTATTTGTTTATGGACCCATATTTTCAAAACCTATAACTTTTTTTGTTGTTATTTAGCAGGTGCTCTTATAAAGAGCAATTTACAGGAGCAATTAGGGTTAAGTACCTTGCTCAAGGGTTAGTAGCCTAGTGGTTAGAGCGTTGGACTAGTAACCGGAAGGTTGCAAGTTCAAATCCCCACGCTGACATGGTACAAATCTGTCGTTCTGCCCCTGAACAGGCAGTTAACCCACTGTTCCTAGGCCGTCATTGAAAATAAGAGTTTGTTCTTAACTGACTTGCCTAGTTAAATAAAGGTTAAATATAAAAAGGGCACAGACAGATTTTTCACCTTGTCGGCTCAGAGATTCGAACCAGCAACCTTTTGATTAGTGGCCCAACGCTCTTAACCACTAGGCTACCTGCCGCCCTCATCATCAATATACACTCAGTGGAGTGGCCAGTTTATTAGGCACACACCCCTCCATACATGTATACTGTTAATCAATGAATTAACAGAAGTTGCAGAATCAGATTGTAGTCTGTTCCACACACCCCATTGTTCTTACTTGATGAAATCAGATCTCCCTCCTCGTGTCCTTCTCTCACAGTTCCACTCTGCCCTGGTATTTTCCTGCAGTCGACCAGCCGCACAAACACCCTCTTAAGACCCAGCAGTAAGAAGCTACCAGGAGAGTTGTGACCAGGGGATTCCGGCAGGGTGGAGGGGGACGGACTAGCTCTGTCCTAGTGACCACAGGAAGTATTGTACATAGAATATCATTAGACCAAACATTTGATTACTTTAGTCTAAATCTCTGATTGATTGGTGCATCCTAATAATACCTCCTTTCTCCTGAAGTGTGTAATCGTTCACTACTTTCCACAAATGTATAACAATTCTAATGCCCCGTCTTATGTTCAGAAGCTTTGATTGAGCATTCATTGGAGTTGAACACATCTTTCACCCCTGAGTTAATCTTGGTTTACACAGAACTAATGTCTCATGAATTGGTCAACCGCTCAATTTAGTTCTGGGTTCATACGTGATAAGAAGAGAGCTTAAGAGACGCTGGAACAAGGAGCTCCACCCTCTCTTTCAAGATACAGGCCGAATATCCCCTCCCCTTTCCAAAATTCAGAGGACGCCAACACCTGCGAAAACGTGATTTGTCATAATAACCAGAGGAAAAACCAAAACACCTAAACTCCTGCTGCTCATTATTATGTACTTTTTAAAGCCAAATCCATCAATTTGTTTTTACTTTCCCCCGAAATTAAATGAATATCAATTTATACAGTTATCCCCATGTACAATAGAGCCACGTCTTTCTGGTGCCATTTACAGCTTGTTTCTAGCCTAAAGTGTTGCAGAGTTATTCTGATGTTTTTCTGGTGCTAACAAGCATGCAATGAACAATGTGCTGTTTACATCTATATTTGCTCACCCTTCGGACAATCAGATCACGACTCAATCCTACGCATTGTACAGATATTCCAGTAATTCTATACACATACTGTCCATAATGTCTATACATCCTGTGATGGAAAATGTTATCATGTGAAGAGCAGTCTTCAAAATGTTCATATTTTTATAAATAATCCTTGGTTCCTGCCTGTACTTGGTAAAAATATGAAGGGGGGCAACATGACCCCCTCCTCAGGACCATCTGGCAGAACGGCCAGAATATGTTGTATAAGTTATGATAGGAGACTGTGCCAGACATGCCGGAACCAACCCTATGAACTCTGTAACGTGTCTGTAACCAGTCTATAAGAGATCTAACGGGACTGCCCTGAGGGAGATACCTTCAGAACGGTACTTTATGCATCCTAAGTTTGACTTTGACCTCTAGAGCATGCTGATAATAAACAATGATTCCTTTAAGATTGACTTTGAGTGTCCCTGTGTAGGATGTACACGACTATCTCATCACATCTACTACAAGACCAAAAGTATGTGGACACCTGCTCGTCAAACATCTCATTCCAAATGCATGTGGTACCCCCTTTGCTGCTATAACAGCCTCCACTCTTCTGGGAAGGCTTTCCAATAGATGTTGGAACATTGCTGCAGGGACTTCAATTCAGCCATGAGCATTAGTGAGGTCGGGCACTGATGTTAGCCGATTAGGCCTGGCTCGCAGTCGGTGTTGCAATTCATCCCAAAGGTGTTTGATGGGGTTGAGGTCAGGGCTCTGTGCAGGCCAG
The DNA here is from genome assembly GCF_045791955.1 of Oncorhynchus clarkii lewisi. Classification (NCBI taxonomy): domain Eukaryota; kingdom Metazoa; phylum Chordata; class Actinopteri; order Salmoniformes; family Salmonidae; genus Oncorhynchus; species Oncorhynchus clarkii. The sequence goes on from NW_027258572.1 coordinate 9,237, forward strand.
TCAAGTTCTTCCACAACAATCTTGACAAACTATTGCTGTATGGAACTTGTTTTTTGCAAGGGGGGCATTGTCATGCTGAAACAGGAAAGGGCCTTCTGCAAACTGTTACCACAAAGTTGGAAGCACAGAATGGTCTAGAATGTCATTGTTTGCTGTAGCGTTAAGATTTCCCTTCACTAGAATTAATGGACAGAACCATGACAAACAGCCCCAGACAATAGTTTCTCTTACACCAAACTTTACCGTTGGCACTATGCATTGGGGCAGGTAGCGTTCTCCTGACATCTGCCAAACCAAGATTTGTCCGTCGGCAGCGAGCCTTACACGGAATCCAAACCAGCTGTGTGCGTGCACCATCGTGCGCTATCGTGCATAAATGCATTTTGTCCCCCTACACCAAACGCGATCATGACACACAGGTTAAAATATCAAAACAAACTCTGAACCAATTACATTAATTTGGGGACAGGTAGAAAAGCATTACATGTATGGCAATTTAGCTAGTTAGCTTGCACTTGCTAGCTAATTTGTCCTGGGATATAAACATTGAGTTGTTATTTTACCTGAAATTCACAAGGTCTTCTACTCCGACAATTAATCCACACATAAAACAGCCAACCGAATAATTTCTAGTCATCTCTCCTCCTTCCAGGCTTTTTCATCTTTGAACTTATAAAAAAAATCCCTGATTGGCATCTACACTTTTACCACGACAACCGGCAAAACACTTCAAAACACTTCGTCTTTCAATCACCCACGTGAGTATAACCAATGAGGAAATGTCACGTGGGTACCTGCTTCTATAAACCAATGAGGAGATGGGAGAGGCAGGACTTTCAGCGCGATCTGCGTCAGAAATAGGAATTACTTCTATTTTAGCCCTTGGCAACAACGCAGACGCTCGTGGGCGCGAGCAGTGTGGGGGCAATAATTGAATAACATGGATTTCGACATTTATTTTGCGACGCTCGCGCACACGATGTGTCCGGTCTGGTCAGCATGTTACACCACTCCAGCCGAGACTTGGCATTGCGCAGTGGCGGATTTAGGTATGGGCCACCCAATCATTTTTTTGGAATGATGACACATGCGCGATCGGTTTTCTATCGCTCATTTGCACGTCACGTCAATGATATCATGTCACCGTGTGGGACTGTGGGTCAATTAACCTTGTCGGAGTGGGCGCCCTGATTCTAGGTTGGGAGCTAGGCAGGCTACTGCCTGGGAAGGTCTCCCACTCAGAAGTACGAGATGGAGAAGTGGGACAGGGGTAGGTTGACCTCAGGTCTCCCCACTGGAAGCCCGAGGTAGGGGGAGTGGGGGATTAGTCAAATCAGTCACACTATGAAATGCTACCAAATAAACCACAATTAATTCATAATACTGTTAATATATAGTTTCACAGACATATTGTTGCATTTTTTTCTGGTTTGCGAAATCGTTAAGAATAATATAAAACAGTGTTTAAGTGCAAATTAAGGGGCACTTCTGAAATATTTTGGAGCACCCTCTGGCATTGGCCAGGATGAGGTGCTATCTACCTTCTCAGCCACACAGGCCTCTTCAGAAATTATCTCGGAGCCTCAGGATGAGGAGCCGCCCACCTGCTCAGCCACACAGGTGTCTCCACAAATATTGTCTGAGGATGAAGACCCATTTGCTTCCACTTCTCCCCAGCAGGATTCTTCAGGTGGGTTTGTGTGCACGCACATGTGTGTGCATCCCTGCGTAACAAACAGAATAAATAATCTCCCTTTCGCAAAGTTTTAAGTTTCCATATTGTTGGTAACAATGATGATTTTATTATTACTGGGTATGTATGTGGGATGTTCCACCACTATAAATGCTGTGAATAACATGCGTAAACTAATGCCCATGTGCTCTCCTTTAGAAACGCCTGTAGCAGCATCCCACCAAATTCTGCTGCTGAGGATGAATCACTGTCTACAGACCCTGCTGCTGAGGATGAATCACTGTCTACAGATCCTGCTGGTGAGGATGAATTACTGTCTACAGATCCTGCTGCTGAGGATGAATCACTGTCTACAGATCCTGCTGCTGAGGATGAACCACTGTCTACAGATCCTGCTGCTGAGGATGAATCACTGTCTACAGACCCTGCTGCTGAGGATGAATCACTGTCTACAGACCCTGCTGCTGAGGATGAATCACTGTCTACAGACCCTGCTGCTGAGGATGAACCACTGTCTACAGACCCTGCTGCTGAGGATGAACCACTGTCTACAGATCCTGCTGCTGAGGATGAACCACTGTCTACAGATCCTGCTGCTGAGGATGAATCACTGTCTACAGACCCTGCTGGTGAGGATGAATCACTGTCTACAGACCCTGCTGCTGAGGATGAATCACTGTCTACAGATCCTGCTGCTGAGGATGAATTACTGTCTACAGACCCTGCTGGTGAGGATGAATCACTGTCTACAGATCCTGCTGCTGAGGATGAATCACTGTCTACAGACCCTGCTGACTGACAGAATTCAGACACAGCTTGTTTGCACAGGACCAAGTGAGGTACCACCTAACTTTGTTTCCCCAGGGAATGAGAGTGAAGGAAGATGTTGCCACCACCAGTATTTCAGGAAGACCTTGGTGAGTGGTGAAAAAAATCCCTAGAAGTTGTCTGGTGTATTCTGAAAAAACAACAACAGCCATTTCTGCTGCAAACTCTGTTCTAAGAAGAAAATTAATTTGGGAAACTCAGGACTTGTGACGTTCGTCATAAAGATGAGACCAAGACGCAGCATGAGTAGAGTTCCACGTAATATTTAATAACTGAAACTCAACTAACAAAACAACAAACAATCGAACGAAACGTGAAGCTATACGAATAGGGCAGACAGGCAACTAAACATAGAACAAGATCCCACAAACACCAAAGGGAAATGGCTACCTAAATATGATTCCCCAATCTGAGACAACGATAAACAGCTGCCTCTGATTGGGAACCATATCAGGCCACCATAGACATACCAATCACCTAGACCTACAAAAAACCCTAAACAATACAAAAACTAGTGTACCCACCCTAGTCACGCCCTGACCTAACCAAGATATCTCTGTTTTCTTTATATTTAAGGTCAGGGCGTGACAGTACCCCCCCAAAAAAGTTTGGGACTCCCGGCCGCAAACCTGAACCTATAGGGGAGGGTCCGGGTGGGCATCTACCCTTGGTGGTGGCTCCGGTTCTGGATGCAGCCCCCCCTCTTTACGCTGATCCCTCCGCCTTTGTAGAACCGGACTGTGGACCGGCGCCGGAGACCCCAGACCTCAGAATTCGTCTTACTCTTCCAGTGACCGTAGCTGAAGCAGAGGGGCTTTCAAAGCTGAAAGCTTTGTATGGCTCGCCCAGGGAGCCATACAAGCTCGAACCGCGACTGGCTCAAGGTGATCTTAGGCTTGTGTGCGGCTGCTCAGCTATGAAAACCCATTTCATGAAACTCCTGACGAACAGTTGTGCCGACATTGCGTTCAGAGGCCGTTTGGAACTCGGTAGGGAGTGTTGCAACCGAGGACAGATGATTTTAACGCGTTACGCACTTCAGTACTCGGCGTTCCCGTTCTGTGAGCTTGTGTGGCGTACTCCTCGATTGAGCCATTGTTGCTCCTAGACTTTTCCACTTAATAACAATAACAGCACTTACAGTTGACCGGGGAAGCTCTAGCAGGGCAGATATTTGACAAACTGACTTGTAGGAAAGGTGGTGGTGCCACGTTGAAAGTCACTGAGGTCTTCAGTAAGGCCATTCTACTGCCAATGTTTGTCTATGGAGATTGCATGGCGATGTGCTCATTTTTATACACCTGTCAGCAACAGGTGTGGCTGAAATAGCCAAATCCAATAATTTGAAGGGGTGTCCACATACTTATGAATGTACTGTATTTATACTCTGGACTAATATTTATATATTTCTTAAATCATTTTTTTTTACTTTTAGATGTATGTAACATTATTGTTGTGGATTATTAGATATTACGGCACTGTTGGAACTAGGAACACAAGCATTTCGCTACACCTGCAATAAGATCTGCTAAGTATATGTATGCGACCAATAAAATCTGATTTGATTTGTTTTCTCAGCAAGATTGAGTTGTGTCCTGTCTGACAGTGAAATATGGCTAGTGTTTACCGTAGCTTGGACTATGGAGTAGCTAGCTAGCGTTTACCGTAGCTTGGACTATGGAGTAGCTAGCGTTGCAGAAGACCATTGCATTCTAAGGTATTCTAAGGCAGCAGTGTGGCATTTTAAAAAAACGGATGTACATTTTGCCACAAAACATAGCTACGAGCGGCATTTGGACGTGAACTTGCTATCGTTAGCTAGCTTTTCTGTCGATGTTCAGCTGTTGTCTGCTAGCAAGCTAATGGCTTTAGTTATTAGTGTAACAAACCTTCCATCAACAATTACAGCTAGCTACATTTATTTGCCTTTTCGTTAGATAGCTAGCTACAGAGGCTAACTTTAGCTAATAGCAACTGTATTGTTGCCAAGCATCCAAGTTGCTGACCAGGTTAGATATAACTATAGATAAGTTAGTTAGTTAGATTTGTCTGGAACTTAGTTGGCATTGCCAGAAATGCACAAAAAGTTATTAATGGACAGAAATGTGCATGCGAGAGAGATGCATTATAAATGTAATAAAAACTGTTGCATCTACAAAAGGTAGTCAAACAAACATTTAAGTCCAATGGTCACTTTATGGAAGCTAGTGTAGTTTTAATCCGCTGCAATCATTTTTACCAAATCGGCGCAGAAAATACTGAACACTCACGACTACTATATAATGGAATATAAAACAAAATAATTTGTGTGATGAACATTTTTATCTTAGCAAGGAATCCAAAGACAAACTAAATGTGTGTCCTGTATGACTGACTCATAGACCGTTCAGGGAACATGAAAGATGAGGACGGCATTTCTCTACAAGTTAAGGTGAGTCAACATGTTTTTTTCTACTTGCAATGCACACACAGAAATCAGTAGCATGGATAGACGCATAAATTTATCTAACTAAATCGTTTTTGGCAGGGGTGCAACATTTAGAAGTAGGGGGGACAAAAAATATGCTAATTCAGAATGTAGGGATGTCCCAAGTGAAAGTTGCACCCCTTGTTTCTTTTTAAATCTTTTAGTTGTAGTAATGTAAGCATAGGTGATAAGATGATGTTGAAGTTGAAATTGTGCTTGAATAGTGGAGTCAGGGCCTGTTTTCTTTGCGATTTGCGGTAACTAAATCAATTGTTGTTTAGTAGTCCGAAAACGTTGGAAACATTAACTTGCTTGATCATTCTGTAGGTTGTAACTGTGAACTTAACAGGACAGATGTTGCTCTCCGGTTTTATGATTTTAACAAAGGTGAGGTTGAATGTATTCTGCCACTGTCTTGTCTCGGCTGTGTCAAGGCTTATGAACTAACAGGTTATATAACAAACAACGCAATTATCACAACACAGAGGTTGTAATATGGCTATTTTTCTGGCTTGGCTTGTCTGACGCTTTTACCCACGCACCACTACTGCAAGTTGTAGCTTTGTCCTCATTATTTCTCAAGGATTTTGACTTTACCTGCTCGTTGAGCATCGCCTTGTATCAATTTGTGTGCTTTAGGCTAGTATGCTGCTGAAGGACAAAATATCCCACGTGTTTATTACCACCATTGTTTATTTTGTCCAGCTGTTCAAATGGAACGAATGGACATGGAAGATCAAAGATTATGAAAACTAGGCCTTGACATTTCATACACCATAGAAAACATATTGTTCATAAGTCAACCAAACTTACCCGATCCATCATGGAAGCAACTGTATTCTTTCTTTAACGTTTCTTCAAATATAAACATGACAGTAAGAGTAACGTTACGATACAGTTACTTTGTCACAGCGTTCAGATAAAGAAAAGCTAGAACACACCTTTTTAAATATAAAACTCAATTTAAATTGTGACAAATAAACGTCTCATTTAGACTAATCTTACATTAGAAACATCCTGGAAAAGGATGTGGAAATGTGTTTGGTTTGAAAACTAGATAGAGGATGGTAACAAAGTACTTCCTGTTGATGCTTTTCAGCTTCTTCTGTGGTGTTTAAAAGGTGCCGCCACCAACTGTACATAGTCATCAACACCTCTCTTCAAGTGGGTGAGGCGGTTTAGGGAGTCATTTATTGTTAGGATATAACTGCTGTATTGCCTCAATGATATATAGTATGTTAAATTAATGTCAAAACAAATTGGCATGATCAATATATCATGAATCTATTTCAACTTTAAATTAATTTGTATCACGTCTTTTGTGTCATCCTCAATGATTGCAAATGCATTATGTCCATGTGTGGTTGTATTGTTTTTACATCAAATTAAAATCAAAACAAATCTAAGGTATGTATAGAAACAACAGAAATAGCTTGCAGCCTCCGCCTGGCTGTGGTTTGCTGGAAGGTGGCAGGCTGAATTTGAGATTAGAGAAATTCCTTGCTATCGTCTTTCAAATTAGGTGATGGCTAGATGGCTTTCTAGCGCTTATAGCGGTCCTTAATGGAAGACGCAAAAGCGACCTGCCAAAAGCTTGTAGCAGTCCTGTGAGTGCAGGCTAAGAAACTTCAATCAAATAAGCCATTCGTTTTTGATGACCAAATTCAACTCTCTCATTGACCTCCATACAAAAACTCCTTGCTTGGTGGGCGAAAAAAAACTGACAAACACCACCTGCTGGAGGGAGACAGATTTTCCCTTGAGTTGGGCCTCTCACTTTGCCTCTTCCTCTCTGACAACGTTCTCTTCCAGAGTCCAGCTGTGGTTATTGGCTGAGGCCCAGTAAGAGTAGCCTCGTAAATAACATACTGATTACCGATGAGCGATCCGTGCAGTGAACCAGTAAGGTCCGATTTATGTTCAATCAGACTTCTGCAGTGGCCATACACAATGGCCATTTTAGCATGTAAATCTTGGTGGGGCAAAGCCTACGTTTTTTGAGGGGGATGAATACCAGCAAGGCAACAACACAACACTAAACAATACATTAATTGCACTATAACAGTGACAACTGGTTCCCAGAAACTATTAAGGCCTACATAAAGCTGTCCCAGCAGAAGAGCTTTATTTTCAGCACCATGGAGTGAATCCTTGTCATGCTATCAGCGGAGCCTTGTCGGGCAGCGAAACATTTCATTCAGCCTCATTTACCTCCTTTAAAAAAAAGAAGGCTGATATGGCTGACTTGCTTTAACAAATGTGGTTTCTACTGACAATTGAGATGTACAAACTATGGCATAATCAATCAAATGTATTTATTAAGCCCTTCTTACATCAGCTGATGTCACAAAGACCTGTACAGAAACCCAAGGGGAATGATGGGGAACAATGAACGGATAAGAGGCAATCCAATTTTGATTAAGACGATGAGCAACATAGTAGTAGTCAACGTAAACATGGGCGTAGTCAACATAACTATTTGTTTAGCACTTTTAAAATGAACAGGAACAGAATTCAGAACATGCGCCGTTCTTACAGTATCATCCCTGTACACCAAGTCAGAATCATAGGATAAATAAAGGGGGCATATAAGCAGACAATGAAAGCTTTTACAATATTTGATGATATTTCACTGAAAACGGGCTATAGGCCACATGTCAGAACAGTAGGCTAAGTTATGACTGGGTAAGGGATCAAATTATTAGGGTAAAGCACATGGGCTACTAACAGCTTACTACACAACATACATTTAGTATTAATTACTTTCTTAGCTACAGTATACATATCTCCCTGGCATATTGTTGCTGAGCATATTATATTATCATTAATGCAGCAGCATACAATACATTTTTGGACTCACTTTGTGCTATGCTCACTTGAACAGGAAGGTGGCATGGGCAAATTTTGTCATCAAAGTCTGTCTTCCTCTGGATTTATGATACTTTCAAGTCAACTGAAAACTGGGAAAAAAACAAGGTTGTATCATGACGTCAGTGATCTTCAGGTCGGAGCTCTAGAAAAAGAGGCCAGAGTTTCTGACTTGGAATTCCGAGGTGGATGACCATTCAACACGTATTTTCCCGGTCGGGGCTTGCGTTTTTCCGAGTTCCCAGTTGTCTTGAACTCATAGAAGTCTGACATTTCCCAGTTCAGTTTCCAGTTGTTTTAAATGCGGCAGAAGTCCTGCTGGATTGACAGCATGGCCAATATATTCAACAGTTTCTGGCCCACGATGTTGTATGTGTATGTTTATCCTTTTAAGCTTGGAAAAGAGACCAGACTTGGACCACGCACCCGCTCCACTGAATAGTAGGCTAGTGATTGCTTTGCAACGCTTGCAGTTATACACTGATTCCTTTCAAACCACTCATTGTTGAATTAGCTTTTTCCAACTTGTTGTGTAATGTTTGTCCAATGGCTGATGAGCACCGATACGTATTATCTATAATTTATCTTCACTCTGCGGTCCGACTCATCCCAAACCATCTCAATTTGGTTGAGGTCTGGGGATTGTGGAGGCCAGGTCATCTGATGCAGCACTCCATCACTCTCCTTCTTGGTAAAATAGCCCTTACACAGCCTGGAGGTTTGTTGGGTCATTGTCCTGTTGAAAAACAAATGATAGTCCCACTAAGCCCTAACCAGATGGGATAGCATACCGCTGCAGAATGCGGTGGTAGCCATGCTGGTTAAGTGTGCCTTGAATTCTAAATAAATAAATAAGTGTCACTAGCAAAGCACCCCCACACCATAACACCTCCTCCATGCGTCACGGTGGGAAATACACATGCGGAGATGTTTTAATCAATTACTTTGTAATGTGATTATATTTACTATAGTTTCATCTAAAAAGGATAACTTCAATGTTTTACAATTTAAATGTTTCTGAAAAATCACTGAGGAGGGTCCTCCCCTTCCTCCGGAGGAGCCTCCACTGATACACACCCCCAACAGACACCAGTTAGTCACCCAGATAATCCCCTCCTTACTAATACCTAACAAGCTCAAAAACTAACAAATCACAAAGCCAGATAACAGCTGGCTAATTACATTGATATGCTTTGGAATGTCTAGCCAGCGTATCAGGAAAGATAGCAAGATTTTGGTTTAGATATACAAATGTAGTTTACTAGCTAGCTAGTTTGTTAGCGACCTTACATCCGATTTGTCCTCTTTTCTGCTGCTCTGATGTTGGCTGACTGGATGCCTTCATCTTTGAAATGAAGAGGAAAAAAAAGAGGGAAAACATTATTTGATAGAAGAGCATCACTTCTCAATGTTGGACGACATGGCAACCCAATGAGTTGAGACTTCAGGTCCGTTTTCAAAATCCTCTGGTTCAAAGTTGTGGCTACAAACAAACATTTAGATATTTCTCACATCAACTGGATAAACCTTCACAGGGCGGTTCTCCAAGTCCTGAAATCGCTATGAATTCTGGATATTGTGATTTGCTTACAACCAGAAAATGTAGCAAGCCCGTTTCTACAAGTGAGATACAGAAACACATACACTGAGAAGACAAAACATTAGGAACACCTGCTCTTTCCATTACATAGACTGAACAGGTGAATCCAAGTGAAAGATGTGATCACTTATTGATGTCACTTGTTAAAGCCACTTCAAATCAATGTAGATGAAGGGGAGGAGACAGGTTAAAAAGGGATTTTTAAGCCTCGGGACAATTGAGACATGTATTGTGTATGTGTGCCATTGATGTTGAATGTGCAAGAAAAACATATTGAAGTGCCTTTGAACAGAGTATGGTAGTAGGTGCCAGGAGCACCGGTTTGTCTCAAGAACTGCAACCTAAAGGACATCCAGCAAACTTGACACAACTGTGGGAAGCATTGAGTCAACATGGGTCAGCATCCCTGTGGAACACTTTTGACACCTTGTGGAGTCCATTCAAAAAATACATTGAGGGTTTTCTAAGGGTAAAGGGGGGTGGGGGCAACTCAACATTAGGAAAGTGTTCTCAATATTTTGTGCACTCAGTGTATACAGGTAAGTCTGTATTCTAAAGGTCGAAGATCAAAGTTCTGTTGATCTGAATGGACAGCTGTGAATCTAAGCTTTCCAATATGATTAAAGGGTAAACATGAGTAATAACCTGTATGCTGACATTGTCATAGGGTAAAACCCCGATTGGGAAAACTGAATGGGATGGAGGGATGAATAGAAAGAGTGATAACACACAGAAAGCTACCATTGATGCAATGATAGAACACATTTTACTCCAGGGACATAGACCTTAAAACAAATCTATGAGACATTTTCACCCCAATTGAGACAACCGATCACCCTGGCTCATTGACTATAAGGCCTACAGATACATTCTGTTTATTTTTTATCATTATGTATGTATATATATATAAAATTGTACAGGCGTGTATATTTCAATTATGACGTTATTTTACTTTTAGAAGTGTGTGTATTGTTAGATATTACTGCACTGTTCAAGCTAGGAACACAAGCATTTCCACACCGGCAATAACATCTGCTAAATATATGCATGTGACCAATACGATTTGAAGATTAGAGTGCATGTTTGTGTGTGTCACGCCCAGACTTTAGATATCCCTGTTTTTCTATATATTTTGGTTAGGTCAGGGTGTGTCTAGAATGGGTACTCTAGTTTTGTTCTTCTAGGGTTTTTGTATGTCTATGTTGGCCTGATATGGTTCCCAATCAGAGACAGCTGTTTATCGTGGCCTCTGATTGGGGATCATATTTAGGTCGCCATTTCCCTTTTGTGTTTGTGGGATCTTGTCTACATTGAGTTGCCTGAGTGCACACCAGTAGCTTCACATTTCATTTATGCTTTGAGTTTCTCTTTATTAAAAATATGTGGAACTCTATTCACGCCTGGTCTACTCATTACGACGAACGTGACAGTGTGAGTACAGGTGAATAGGTTTGTAATTGGTGGAGGGTGGTATGTGCATTAACATTAGTGTAGTAACACAAACATTAGTTTAGGTGTTATATGATCAGGTTGAAGTCATTATGTTATTCATTTAAAAATGTGTTACTCACCTGATAACGTAACTTATTACATTAAGTGGAAAAAGTCATACTATAACAAATTATCATATTAACCAGGAAGATATTACATTTACTGGTTTTATTACATTAAATCTAAAAGTTATTACATGAACTATTGTTACAAGACAGCATACATAGTTCTTTCCTTGACCTCATGAATATTATTATTCAATGCCTCATTGATTAGTTTTAGGATCATTTTAATGAATGTAGATATACATTTAAAAAATGAAAGTGATAAGTTCTTGTTTAGAAGATAATTTATTTAAAAATGAATATACACCTATTGTTGAAACATTATTCTACATGAAGACATTATAATAGTATCATGTGTATGAAAGATACAATTATCAACACACCCCCCCCCCCCCCCCACACAGGTTCACTATAACATTTTATATGATAACATTTATCCATTTAGATCCCAATGTGTGATATTACATAGACACAGGGGAGACCTGATCCTAGATCAGAGCTGCATATTATGCTGCACAGAGGTTACCATGGTGATCAGACTAAGGCAACTGTTTAAGAATGGGAGATGGATATGATTGTTCACTAGATGTTTTCTATTGGTCCTTTATTTATGGGTCTGAAACCAGTGCTGGAAGAGAGGGAGAGGAAATACAGCATGTTTTTGTTTGATGGTGGTTTTTCTCTTTCATTGGCCCTAAATAAAAAAGCTCTTCCCACCTAGACAGACATAAGGTTCCTTCTCCAGTGTGTGTTCACTGGTGTGAATAAAGGGTCCATAACTGACTGAAACGCTTCCCACACTGATCACAGATATAAGGCTTCTTTCTCTCCAGTGTGTGTTAGCTTGTGTTTAGTCAGGGAGAAAGTTTGAGAAAAGCTCTTTCCACACTGATCACAGCTATAAGGTTTCTCTCCAGTGTGTGTTCGCTGGTGTCTAGTCAGGGTGGAAGCTCGAGCAAAGCCTTTTCCACATAGACAGACGTAAGGTCTCTCTCCAGTGTGTGTTAGCTTGTGTGTAGTCAGCTCTCCTGACTGATTGAATCTCTTCCCACATTGATCACAGCTATAAGGCCTCTGGCCAGTGTGTGTTCGCTGGTGTGTAGTCAGGTGGCCTGACTGATTGAATCTCTTCCTACACTGATCACAGCTGTAAGGTTTCTCTCCAGTGTGTAAACGCTTGTGTATGGTCAGGCCTCCTGAATTAGCAAAGCTTTTCCCACAATCAAGGCAGGGGTAAGGCCTCTCCCCTGTATGAATTTTCAGATGATATTTTAAGGCATTAGATGCAGTAAAACCCCTCCCACACTGAGAGCAGCAGTATGGTTTCTCTCCAGTGTGAATCTGCTGGTGAATTAAGGACCTCAGTCTAGTAAAATTCTTCCCAAAGTCAGAGTAACAGTGGTGAGGTTTCTTCACTGTATTTCTCTGCTGGTGTATCTTGAGGTGATCTGATCTGGAGAGACACTTCTCTGCCTCTTCAGCAACATGATGTTGTTGAGGCTCCCCAGATGATAAGTACCTTCCATTGAAAGAGCGATGGTTATGGGAGTCCCCTTTGAAACAAAAGACATTGAGTAACTAGGTTTTGGAAATATGGGTCCATAAACATATAATATAGCAACATACACTCAGCGGACAGTTTATTCGGTCCACCCCCCCTTTCACAAAAATTGATCGCTCCTACATACAGTGGGTCATGTGGCGGTGAGTCCATTGACCCATCCAGCCTGGTGTCAACGGTACAGGCGGTGATCTGGTGTGGAGAATGTTTTCCAGGCACACTTTAGGTCCCTTGATACCAATTGAGCATTGATTGAACGCTACAACGTATCTGAACATTGTTGCTGAGCAAACCCAATAGAGTATCTTTGGGACGAGATGGAACGGGCTGTTGGCAGCATGAATGTGTAGCCGTCCAATCTGCAGCAACTGCGTAATGCCATCGCGTTAGAATGGACCAACATCTCTGGGGAACGTTTGACACCTTGTAGAACCAATGCACCAAAGAATTCCGGCTGTTCTGGAGGCAAAGGAGGGTCCGACCCAGTACTAGATGGGTGACCTAATAAACTAGTAACTGAGTGTATATATTTTTTTATCAAATCAACAGAAGTTGCAGAATCAGATTGTAGTCTAATCCACACACCCCATTGTTCTTACTTGATGAAATCAAATCTCCATCCTCGTGTCCTTCTCTCACAGCTCCACTCTGCCCTGCTGTTTTCCTGCAGTCGACCAGCCGCACCGACACCCTCTTCAGACCCAACAGTAAAGCGCTACCGGAAGAGTTGCAACCCGGGGACTCTGGCAGGGTGGAGGGGGACGGACTAGCTCTATCCTGGTAAACACAGGAAGTATTGTACATAGAATATCATTAGACCAAACGTTTGATTACTTTAGTCTAAATCTCTGATTGACAGGAGGTATTATAAGGATGCACCATTCTCCTGAAGTGTGTCATCGTTCACTACTTTACACATATGTACAGTTTCTCAATCACGTCGGCCAATTTTTCAAATGGAAGTGGTATATATTTTTGTAATATCCAGTCTGATGTTCAGAACCTTTGATTCAACATTCAGTGGAGTTGAACACATCTTTCACCCTGAGTTAATGATGGTTAACACAGAATTTAAGTGTCACGTAATTGGTCAGTCACTCGATTAAATTCTGGGTTCATACATATTGGGAGAGATTAGGAGATGCTAGAACGAGGAGCAGAACCGGAATGAAGAGCTCCCCAGTCTCTCTCGAAATGTGAAAGATGGTAACACCTGCTAAATCATGATATGTTCAAATAACCAGTGATGAAAAACCTAAACACCAGAACTATTGCTGCTAGTTATCCCACTTGGAGCATGTTGAGAAAATGTTAGTCTCATAGTTTCAGTATCCATATACAGTACATACATAGAAGAAACCATCAGTTATGGGGGTATTGTAACATGTAGTAGAAACCTACAGTAAAAAGGTATTGTGTAGCCTGGTGCAATTTCTGCCCCATGCAACATTGCTCAAGATCCACTTTATGTGACTTGTTACTGTAACAGCATCCTCATCTAAAAATCAACAGCTTACAGTGTATCAACAACATTCAGATAATGAATGGAATAAACTAATTTATTTTAGTACAAAAAAAAAAAAACGTAAACTACACACTATATAATTCTGGTTTCGTAGTTCAGTTTTTAGCAGTTTAAAAACAAATGACAGGAAAATATTTTTAAGCTTGAAACAGATTTTTGTGCTTAGAGTTGTGAAAATTGTACCAAAGAGAAACACAATTAGATTGGAGTCATGGCTAGTGGGTGTATCCACGATATGTTTTATACCAGTCATTTAATTTCCAATCAGTGAAGGGAAGTGAATAAGTGCACAGTTAGGGAGGAAGGAAAGATAACTAGGGATTCCTTAACATATTATGTAGGCAGAAGGAGATCTAGCGTGAGGGCCATGGGTTTGATGTTAGCCTACCATTATTTAGCCCTATAAAACATTAACGCTATACAATATGGTCAATTTATATGATTAAATTAAATCCTGAAATTGGTCTAGGCGGTTGTTGCTTATTTTATAAAGCAATGTACCCTACAGATGTCTGTGACTATACCTCCTTGAGGGGACCCCTGGGACTGGTAGCTACACAACTGGTGGGAGAAGGACCAGGTTCTTCAAAATTATTCATTTATTTAGTAAGTTATTTATTAAGTTAATAGTTTAAATTAAGTTAACACACAGCCGGGACTTGAGGTAGCTATACAATAAGAATCCAACAATGATGCATGTTGTCTACATTTTAAAAAGTCTAATACATCTGTAGGCAGGAATTAAGAAACATTAGGAAACGGGAAACATTCCAAAGAACAGAATAGCATATTCTGAGTTTAAACGTAGATTCAGCGATATGATGTAGGCTATATGCACAAAGTAAACAGCTACATTACCGAAATCACCAAAAACGTTGAAGTGCGAGGCTAAACTAGCTAGCTTGCTTTCAGCTGACTGTTGTTAACAAGCGAGCTACAGAGGCTAGCTGCTGGACTTTGGACAAGCAAGCTAAGTTTATATAGCAGCTGTACAGTTTCCAAGTTGCTGACCCGTTCAGATAGAACTCTGAGATTTGCCTGAAAAGAAATGAGCCATATCAGAAAAGCTACAAAAAGGTCGCACATCGTTGGTTCTTAGTGGACTGAAATGTGCACGCAACATGTAATAAAACCGGTTGCAGATACAAAGTTAAATGTTTAAGTCCAATGGTCACTTTATGGAAGCTATGGTGCTGTTTTAATCCTATGAAAGAATTTCAGCTAAATAGGCACAGGAAATACTGAAAACCCACGACTATAATATAATGGAATATAACACAACATATAAAATAATAATTGCCCCAATGAAATGTTTTACCAGTGCATAGCGCGATGCGCATCTCAGTTACTTCTCAGGAAGATTAATAATTTCGAAAATTGGTTATTAACTAGCTGGCCTGGCGCATCCTTGACTATGAATGGAAATTAGGCTAGGCGAGCAAGTATTCTAGCCAGGTAACCTAGGACAACAAAAAATACAAGATCCTTGACTATGAATGGAAATTAGGCTAGGCGAGCAAGTATTCTAGCCAGGTAACCTAGGACAACAAAAAATACAAGATCCTTGACTATGAATGGAAATTAGGCTAGGCGAGCAAGTATTCTAGCCAGGTAACCTAGGACAACAAAAAATACAAGATCCTTGACTATGAATGGAAATTAGGCTAGGCGAGCAAACATTCTAGCCAGGTAACTTAGGACAACAAAAAATACAAGATCCTTGACTATGAATGGAAATTAGGCTAGGCGAGCAAGTATTCTAGCCAGGTAACCTAGGACAACAAAAAATACAAGATCCTTGACTATGAATGGAAATTAGGCTAGGCGAGCAAACATTCTAGCCAGGTAACCTAGGACAACAAAAAATACAAGCGTGACAGAGTCATAGACCGTTCAGCGAACATGAAAGAGGAGGATGGCATTAGCGTTTCTCTACAAATTGGGTGCGTGAACATGTTTTTTTCTACTTGCACTCACACACAGATATCAGTACCATGGATAGACATATTTAGCTTAGGTTGATCGGACTAAATCGCTGTTGGTATCTTTTAGTTGTCAATTTAGTAGACTAGGTATTGGTGATTAGATGATGTTGAAGTTGAAATGGTGCTTAAATAGTGGAGGCAGCCTCTGTTTTCTTTGCGACTTGAGGTAACTCTAAATCAATATTTGTTTACAAGTCCGATTTTTATTTTATTTAAATAGGCAAGTAAATTACAAGCAAAATATTTTGTGCTCTCCGTCTCTGCCTTCTTGTATCGGCTGTGTCCAGGCATATGAACTAACAGCATCAAACAACACAATCACAACACGTAGGTTGTAATGGCATAGGTTTCTGGATTGGCTTCCATGTAAAAACAACATTCTGGCTTATTTCTCCATGGTTCTGACTTTACCTGCTCGTTGCGCATTGCCTTGTATCAATGTGTGCTTTAGGCTAGTAGGCTACTTCGCTGAAGGACAAAATATCCCAAGTGTTTATTACCATCATTGTTTTTGTCCAGCTGTTCAAATGGAATGAATGATATGGAAGATCGAAGATAAACTAGGCCAATACATTTTATACTGTTAATAAAAGTAAACCAAACGTACCCGATCCATCGTCGAAGCTATTCTTTCTTCAACGTTTCTTCAAATAAAATAAAAAATGACAGTAAATGTGTACCGTACACTAGTTATTCTTTGTCATAGCATGCATATAAAGAACAGCTAGACCAGAGCAATCAAACGTAATTTTAAATATCACAACTCGACTTAAATTGTGACAAATAAATGTCTGATGTAGGCTAATCTTACTTCAGGAAGATCATGGATAATATTTTACATTATCTATTAGAGTCAATAACACGTTCAACACCCTATCCACCAATATTCCTGTTGTCTGTTCGTCTAACTCTACCCGAGAGTCTGTTGGAACAACGTCCCCTTCGAAAGTCCAGATAGTTAATTGTCTGAGGCCCAGTAAGTGTAGCCTAAAAAATACCAGACAAATTACAAGCTATACATACAAGCTAGCCTTGTAAATACAAGACGGATTACCGCTGCGCTATCCGTGCAACGAACCAGTAAAACCCGATGTATGTTCAATCCGACGTCTGCAGCGGCCATGCAGCATTTACAGCAATGCAACCTCCGCAGTAGTCGGTGCATTCATACTTCTTCCGCTTCACGCAGCAGACTCAAAGCTGTGGTGAAGGAAGTGGTATTCTTCTTCTTTGGCATTATGGCGGTCCGCATACAATTGTAATAGATGCATGCAGCTAAATACTGTATTGGCTGTGTATCAGCCTACTACTCTGTCGTCTGAATTCATTACGCTTTGGGAAAAAACAACTATCTAGTGCTGCACAGGGGTGGAAAAAATACCTAATCGTCATACTTGAGTAAAAGATATCTTAATAGAAAATGACTAAAGTAAACGTTGGAAGTCACCCAGTAAAATACTACTTAAGTACTTTACACCACTGACCCTACACCCATTAAAACCTCATTATCCCGCAACTTTGGCCCTCCTCTCAGGATCCCTCTTCCTCTAGTACTCTCTTGACTGCCTCAGCATACAACACCTTCTGCACTACTGTGATCCTGGTAACCTCAACCTGTCTTTCTCTCACTGGACACATCTGATCTCCAGCACCATGTGTACCCCTACAGTTTATACACACAACTTTTTACATCAATACTACACATTCCTTTCTATCAGGTCCTCCTGCACACTTCCCACATCTAGGAATCTCCCTGATACACATTGCTGGAAGGAAGTAGTCAAGGAAGTGACTTTGTGTTTATACAGGATGTACCACCTCCCACCTACCATCAACCAATCATGTCAATGTGGAGATACAGTGGCAAGAGAAAGTATGTGAACCCGTTGGAATTACCTGTATTTCTGCATAAATTGGTCATACAATTTGATCTTCATCTAAGTCAACAATAGACAGTCTGCTTAAACTAATAACACACAAACAATTATACATTTTCATGTCTTTATTGAACACACAGTGTGAACATTCACAGGGTGGGAAAAGTATTTAATAACTGGTTGACCCTCCTTTGGCAGCAATAACCTCAACAAAATGTTTTCTGTAGTTGTGGATCAGACCTGCAAAACAGTCAGGAGGAATTGTAGACCATTCCTCTTTACAAAACTGTTTCAGTTCAGCAATATTCTTGGGATGTCTGGTGTGAACCGCTCTCGAGGTCATGCCACAGCATCTCAATCAGATTGAGGTCAGAACTCCGACTGAGCCACTCCAGAAGGCGTATTTTCTTCTGTTGAAGCCATTCTGTTGATTTACTTCTGTGTTCTGGGTCATTGTCCTATTGCATCACCCAACATTATTCTCTTGCAAAATGTTTTGGCAAAATTAATTCCCAAGTTCTGTTGATGATAGCAAGCCTTCCAGGCCCCGAGGCAGCAAAGCAGCCCCAAATCATGATGCTCCCTCCAAATCAAATCAAAGTTTGTCACGTGCACCGAATACAACAGGTGTAGGTAGACCTTTCAGTGAAATGCTGAATACAACAGGTGTAGGTAGACCTTTCAGTGAAATGCCTACTTACAGGCTCTAACCAGCAGTGCAATTTCATAAATAAATAAATAAATATATATAATTATAAAAAGGGATTAGGTGAAAAATAGGTAATGAAATAAAAACAACAGTACAAAGACAGTGAAATTACAGTAGCGAGGCCATTATACAGTAGGGAGGCCATATACAGTAGTGAGGCTATATACAGGCACCGGTTAGTCGGGCTAATTGAGGTAGTATGTACATGTAGATATGGTTAAAAGTGACTATGCAGATATGATAAAACAGAGAGTAGCAGTTAAAGTTAGGATGAGGTTTTGATGTTGGTGTGCTGTCCCTTTTTTTTTTCTCTACATAATGTTGTGTGTTCCTTCCAAACAACCCAACTTTAGTTTAATCTGTCCACAGAATATTTTGCCAGTAGCGCTGTGGAACATCCAGGTGCTCTTTTGCGAACTTTAGACGTGCAGCAATGGTTTATTTGGACAGCAGAGGCTTCTTCCATGGTGACCTCCCACGAACGGCTTTCTTGTTTAGTGTTTTACATATTATTGACTCGTCAGACGTTAGCATGCTCCAGAGTTTTCTGTAAGTCTTTAGCTGACACTCTAGGATTCTTCTTAACCTCATTGAACATGCTGCGCTGCGCTCTTGCAGTCATCTTTGCAGGACGGCCACTCCAAGGGAGAGTGGAAACAGTGCCATCACTATTTCTCTCTATAGAGCCCGACAGTGGACGTGTCATAATACCCATAAAACCTAGTGGTCAAACAGGGAAATGGTTCCAATTGTTTTTCCACCATTACATTTTTCCCATAGGAGATTTTAGAAACACTGACAATAAGGGATGTGTTTCGTGTAGGCCTACCCTGGCAAGACATGTAAATCGCTCTCAGACAAGGTGACTTTTAATCAATATAATATATAACATTTATCGCTTTAAATCACAATGTGTGCATGGACACAGGGGAAACCTGCTCCTAGATCAGAGCTGCATATTATAGATGCAGTAAAGGAGTCAATGGAATGAAGACCGTTCAACAAATCTGATCTAACAAAGTGGATATTCGTCAAATCGTCATGATATACAGTCTCTGGAAAGTATTCAGACAAGGGCTATCCCGACAAAAAAAATTCTGTAGACCGAAATTAATTTGTTCTTTTAACCAATCCATTTGATCTAAATGTTTCAGTGTATGTTTTTATTTATAGACATTTATAAACACAATGTGTTTTAATAAAATCAACTATATGCAATGAGCTTGTCTGATGCTTTAAGCTTACGGTTTGATGAAATAAGGAAAATGCCTCAAGAGGGCGCCAGAGATCTAGATAACCAGAAGAAGGAAAAACGTAACCTGACCCAACCATTCTCCTCCCGCTCCAGCTGGCTTTCTCAGATTCTGCCATTACTCTCCTGAAGTTACCAGTAATAGGCTACAAGAGGAGTTCGCAACCTTTCATGTGGAATGACAATTTCTTACAATTTCTACTGATCTGTGTGCCAGTTATGGTTTTCATATGCACATTTTTGTGAAACAGTTTCATTTACATTTATAATAACGTCTTCATATCTCAAAATCATTGTCAAATGGTTAATCAAATTTCTAGCCAAATCTAAATGAAAATGGTACAAACCTAAAAAGTAACTTCTATTGCCAACATAAAGCCAACGAATAAAAACCTTTCAGCCTGCAGGTAGGAAACATCCTGATAAAATGAAATATCCTATAAATCACATTGACTACATACAAATGGCCTGTCTGCAACAAACTTGAAACATTGTATCAACCATTAAGGGTGCGGCCTGAAACTTGTTCTAGCGAACTTGCAACATTTTATAAAATATTCTGGACCCTCAGTTTCCTGTGCCAATGAGCTCTGGACAGACACAGCTGTAGGCCATTTGCACAAGGGATAAGAAACTTGAGCAGGAGCTCAATGGAGTACCAGCACCTCAAATGTTCAACTGCTAAAGCTCCTGTTTGTCTTGTAGAATATTAGCTCAAAAGTATTGTGGTGTTTCTGCACCAAAATATAAAACAGTACCAGCACCCAAAATGGGTACCGGAACCTGTTTCAGTCCAAGTCAAGCACTGATAAGTGATCAGCCTATTTTTGATGTTTCCACTGGATCAGAGCATGACATTTTTCCCTTTCACACTATGTGGTTATTGAAAAAGGGAGATCGCTGGAAAGATTTTAAATACAAAATGCGTAACTATTGTAATTCTCAAACAGACTTTGTTTGCTTGCCGGTTGAGGTGAAGAAAACATTACTTTGAGAAGATCAACAGGTCATCAGTGATGGTGTGTTAAGCCAATCAGAAATGCTATCTCCAAAATGGGCACATTTATATACACACATTTGCCCGCAGGCCAGGTAGCCTACAGGCCTACTTCTATGCATGCGGGTCCTTACTCAACATTGACAGGAGGCTCCAAAACAAAAGACTGACTAAAATGACAAAACTCATAAATGGAATGAAATCAACCAAAACTAGTTTCTCTCAAGTGCAACATTGGTTGTGCGGTCTGCAAACAACGTGTCGACTCCGACAATAATACTGTAATAATTATATTGAATGCATTAACAGAAATTACTGTAACCAAAGTAACAAATATTGCAGATTAGAAATTACAGGAATTAACGTTTGAATGCACTACTGGTGATATGTAATGTGGAAGTGATATCAAATGCAAACAATTCACACAATGAAGTTATGAAACAATGAAGTTATGAAACAATGAATGTGCACAAATTGGCAGGAGAGAGCGTTTTGGAGAGAGAAGCACATTGTGCATCTGGGCGCTGCATGGTCAATCTGACATCTGCATTGGCCATGCAGCATTTATGGTGATAAGACCTCAGTAGAAGTCAGGGAATTCATACTTCTTGCTCTTCGCAAAGCAGTGGTGTTTGTTTTTTCTACAGGATGTGTACCCCCCCACACACATTTTTACATTACAGCCTTATTCTGAAATGGAATAGTCTTGGTGGTTCCAAACATCTTCCATTTCAGAATGATGGAGGCCACTGTGTCCTTGGGGACCTTCAATGCTGCAGAAATGTTTTGGTTCCTTCCCCAGATCTGTGCCTCGACACAATCCTGCCTCGGAGCTCTACGGACAATTCCTTCAACCTCATGGCTTGGTTTTTGCTCTGTCATGAACGGCCAACTGTGGGACCTTATATAGACCGTTGTGTGCACTTCCTAATCATGTCCAATCAACTGAATTTACCACAGGTAGACTCCAAACCAGTTGTAGAAACATCTCAATGGAAACAGGATGCACCGGAGCTCAAGTTTGAGTCTCATAGAAAGGGGTCTAAATACTTATGTAAATAAGGTATGCATCTTTTTTTTCTTTATTTTTTTACATTTGCTAAAATTCCCAAACTTTTCGCTTTGTCATTATTGGGTAGTGTGTGTAGATTGAGGGGGGAAAGGTATTTAATACATTTTAAGGCTGCAATGTAACAAAATGTGGAAAATAGTCAAGGGGTATGAATACTTTCCGAATGCACTATATGTATTGTAACAGGCTCACAATGTGGTTTCTTAAGTCCGATTTGGATATATTTGGCTGTTTTCGCAGGTAACATTTAAAAGTTGAGAAGTGACTTCTAAATGCCAACTCCAGTTAGTATAAGCTGGTTAGCATAGCTAGCATACAGACATCGGTGGTGGTAGTCAATTATTTTTTAACTAATGCAGTTGATTGGGGAAACATTTATTGTTAGGGTTGACATCCATACAAGCATTACACTCTGATTTGTACCTCAATATATTGTGACATACACATAAAACAATAGCCTAAACGTAGGATAATTTTGCTGGGGGGCAATGAAGAGATTCAGGATTATTCCCCCATGGCCTTTTCTTTCCATGGCAATTCCATTGTTTTGCTCGAGTTCAATTGACTTCTTTACCGCATCTATGTTCCAAACAGGTTACCGTGGTGATCAGACTAAGTCAACCGTTTAAGAATGGGAGATGGATATGACTGTTCACTAGATGTTTTCCATTGATCCATTATTTAGGGATCTGGAACCGGTGTCAGATAGGAGGGAGTTGAAAGACACGTTTGTACTTTCTGGTGTTTTTTCATTGGCCCTAAATGAACAAATATCTTTCCACATACACAGATATAAGGGTTCTCTCCAGTGTGTGTTCGCTGGTGTCTAGTCAGGTTCCCTGACTGACTAAAACTCTTCCCACACTGATCACAGCTATAAAGCCTCTGTCCAGTGTGTATTCGCTGGTGTCTAATCAGGTTCCCTGACTGACTAAAACTCTTCCCACACTGATCACAACTATAAGGCCGCTTTCCAGTGTGTGTTCGCTGGTGTGTAATCAGATCTCTTGACTGACTAAAACTCTTACCACACTGATCACAGCTGTGAGGTGTCTCTCCAGTGTGTGTTCGCTGGTGTGTAGACAGGTTGGAAGCTCGAGCAAAGCTCTTCCCACACTGATCACAGCTATAAGGCTTCTCTCCAGTGTGTGTTCGCTGGTGTCTAGTCAGGGACGAAGCGAGAGCAAAGCTCTTGCCACATTGATCACATTTATAAGGCTTCTCTCCAGTGTGTGTTCGCTGGTGTGTAGTCAGGTCTCCTGACTGAGTGAAGCTCTTCCCACACTGATAACAGACATAAGGTTTCTCTCCAGTGTGTACGCGCCGGTGTATAGTTAGATTTTCTGAAAGAGAAAAGCTCTTTCCACACTGATCACAGCTATAAGGCTTCTCTCCAGTGTGTACACGCTTGTGTATGGTTAGGGTTCCCGCATTAGCAAAGCTTTTCCCACAATCAAGGCAGGGATAAGGCTTCTCCCCTGTATGTATTCTCAGATGAGATTTTAAGGTGTTAGAAGCAGCGAAACTCTTCCCACACTGTGAACATCTGTACGGATTCTCTCCTGTATGGATTCTATGGTGTAACTTAAGACCTCCTGGACAGGTGAAACTCTTCCCACACTGAGAGCAGCAGTATGGTTTCTCTCCGGTGTGAATCCGCTGGTGAATAATGAAGCCACTCCTTCTAGTGAAACTCTTCCCACAGTCAGAGCAGCAGTGGTGAGGTTTCTTCCCTGAACCTCTCTGCTGGGGTTTCCTGAGTTGTTCTGATCTGTAGAGACTCTTTTTTGCCTCGTCAGCAACATGATGTTGAGGCTCCCCAGATGATAAGCCCCTCCCACTGAGAGAATGACGGTTAGGGGTGTCCCCTGTGAAGCAAAGACATTGAATAACTAGGTTTTGCAATGCATAAACAAATACGACCCTCAGTATAAACATAACTGCCAAAATAAAAGGAAACACTTGAGGAAATTAGGGTTCTGGCGGCTCTTATGGTGTTGGGTAAATTTTCCTGGCATGCTTTAGGTCCACTCAACCACTTAGAGGGCAAGGTAAACGCCAATAAATGCAGAGCCATTGAGTGTTCACCTTAAACATATGGTTGATGACAAGGCCCCCATCCACAGGGCATGAGTGTTCACTGAATGATTTAATGAGCATAAAAAAACATAGTTATTACTTTAACTACTGTTCCCTGAAGGAGGGAAACAAGGTACAGCTATAGGGAGTTCACGTACTAGCGCCCTCTACTGAGGAACATTAGAATCACGCTTGACAAGGCCAATGAACACCGTGCCGCACCAGAAGTCTCACCTTCTCATGTGATAAAACTAAGGTACGAGTCATTCCTTCAATTCAGTACCGCTCCTAATCTGAACATGGCGGTGTGAGGACAAACAACTGTTGTACTTTGTTTGCCTCTTTCATTGAACTAGTCATAACTGTAGGTTCCCTTTCAGTCAGGAAACTCAGGGGATCTGAAATCACGACCCAACCCAACACCAAATGAAATGGCCCACGGCAGACCACCTAGGGTTCCAACCCAACAACAAACCTGTTGCATCTGGGTATATTGCAAAACTGTGCACTGCCTTTCAACGACCCTCTCCCGTCCCAGCCATAAGAACACTGTGGGCTACGCTGGGGCAATGACATCCAAGTGATAAAACCTCACAAAAGTGTGTGGTGATGCACAACTGGCCGCAGTACAAATATCCATCAAGTTGGAGGTGAACCAAACACATGGGTGGCAGGGTAGCCTAGTGGTTAGAGCGTTGGACTAGTAACCAAAAGGTTGCAAGTTCAAATCCCCGAGCTGACAAGGTACAAATATGTCGTTCTAAGACGTCATTGAAAATAAGAATTTGTTCTTAACTGACTTGCCTAGTTAAATAAAGGTTAAATAAAAAAATGGCCGATTGGTTCTGAACTTGTAGACCTAATGCCTGTTAAAGGGATGCAGGTCTAAAATGGGACAAAGTCCAGCCCCTTTTGGGAACCAGGAAATACTGGCTGTACCAGCTGTCCTGAGAGAAATAGCTTGAGATGGCACTTCACAGGCCTGAAAATGGGTGCTTAGGTACCCACCCAGATTGGGGTGGTACCCACTTTCCCAATGAAAATCTAGGGATGATTCTCTCTCATCGTGATAGGTGCGCGGGAGCTGCTGCTTTCCCCACTTCGGAGAGGGACCAGCTTTCACTTTACCTTCAGGAGTAAAATGGAGCCTGTGCGAAGCAGACTGACACTGTTCTTGAGGGAACAGGAGTAGACTTGGGTGTAGATCCGGAAGTCAGGGCAGCCAGCTTACTGCCGGGCCTTTGTCTGCAAATCCTCTCGAAGACAGTGGCAGAAAAATACTTCAGAGCCGTGAAGCACCGTGTCCTGCATAGATGCCATGCCGAACAACCCCGTAGGAGAAAGTACTGTCCAGCTGGTCTCTCTCCGGCACCTAAGACAAAGTCAACCAGCCCCCATGCTTCTCCCGAATGCTGAGACAGTGCAACGGAACATGCGCAACATGACATCGGCCATAGTAATACTCTCATCTAGGAGCTCTGTGTGGGGATCCTCGCAGCCAGGGCTGCCAATAGCTCAGTTTGGTAAATCTGCAGCATTGTGACCATGTTCAGGGACTGGGCCGCCACCCCCTGATCCTGGTACACCTTGTCAAGCTGCAACCCTGAAAAATAACGATACTTATTTGGGAGGGATGTGTTGGAATTAGCCATCCCTTTGTTAGCCAATGAGGCTAGGTAGACAGCTAGCGTCCCATCCAATGGAGGCATTGTGACAAGCCCCGCCCCCTCCATACCCATGAAGTGTGAATACCCATGCAGCATAAGCTTGGCTGAATGCAGCGGAGTCTGAGGTGTATCCTACGAAGCAGGGTTGAGGTTCTGGTGACGCTACGCAATGCACTTCCACGCTGTCTCCGTACTGCTGTACTGTTTGTTGCTACCTGACAAACGTTTTCGCTTTTGGTTCTTAACCATTTAAATCAACGTCTGTGTTTAACAAGTTTACCAAGGTCTTAGTTTTCTCCTCACACAACTTTTACCTGGACATAGATCTGCAGGACATTGTCCCCCCCCCCCCCCCCCCCGAAGAAAGTGAAGTTATGCCTTCTTATTGCAAGTTACAAGCTCGGCTTCAGACGCAATCGTTGGGCAAGTGTGGGAATTAATGATACAGTGTCTGTGCCCCCAGTAAATACAGGTAGTAGTGTTAAACCCCCTTCACAGTCCCCGCAGCCGAACAATTTTGTCATGGCTTCTGGGGGAAAAAATATTTTTGCATGCTCAACCGGTGTCGCTCATTCAGCCGATAGAGACTTAACTGGTTTTCTCCACTAAGCAACGAGTGGGAGTTAGAGCCTTCTCAGGTCTCTCCTCCACCCGTTACAGGGTCTGAGCCGCCGAAGCATCCCATCATTAGCTCTGACAAATTGAAAACCCTAGTCATCGATGACTCCATTACCCTTAAAAATAATTATCCAGCGATCATACATTGTTCACCAGGGGGCAGGGCTACCGACGTAAAGGCTCATCTGAATATGGTGCTGGCTGAGGCTAAAACTGGCAAAACTTGATGTTGGGATGAAACAGTCTGGTTACCAAGTGTAACAACTTCAGCGTGTAACTTAGCTAAAAAGATGTGTTGGCATCAAGTAATTGTCTCTGGCCCCCTCCCAGAACCGGCCAGACACCACGTCGCCAACCAAACAGGAGCCCTGCACAATGCCAAAAGAGATATCAGCTGGCTCTATATCACTACACTGGGAGGATAGCGCCATCTGATCTCACCACGAGTCCAGGTCCACCCCTGCAACTCAGACTCCGCCAAGGTACAGGCGCCCAGGGGAGGAAAATCCCACTCGTTACCACAAAGCCTTCTATGGAAGGCGACACGTTTCTCTAAAGTGCTTAAACGCAGCCGGCAACAGTGGTCCAATGAGCCAGATCAATCCAGGGCAGCCCGAGCAGCTATCCAGCAGAGACATACAAGACTAAACTCGTGAGTATTATTCAAAGACATGGTGAAACCGCATGATTGTGGGCAAGGTCGTGAACTCAAACCCGGCTTAACAACCTTCATAGACTCGTTTGCACTAGCCATCTTCCTTACAACCAGTTAGCCACGCTAAAAAGCCACAAGAATAACTAGCAAACATTTTGGTAGGAAATTTCACAAAACTAGTTACCAAACTTTAACGCACAACTTCCAGAAGGATAAGCATAGTTAGTGGGACAGTTCAGTTTTAATAAATCCTGAAATTGCATTCCAATCTTTGTTTAGAAGAAATGTGTGAGATCGTTCTGCTCAGCTCGAGATGAAGACAGGAAGAAATTGAAGGAATGACTCCGTGCCATGGTAGGCGGGGACTCCACTGAAGCACAGGGTATATTGGCCTTGTCAGGCGTGACTAATGTTCTTCATTAGAGTGCACTAGCACTCAAACTGTCCACAGCTGTATTGGGCCAAGTTTCCTGACTGAAAGGGAACAATGCAAATCATACACCCTGGCCGTTTGTTACCAGATCTCAACCAAATGGAACACTTATGAGATTTCGGGGCGCGAACCTCAGACGGCGTTTTCCACCACCATCTATAAAAACACCAAATCCTTGACTTTCTCGTGGAAGAATGGTGTCGCATCCCTCCGATAGAGTTAGACACTTGTAGAAACTATGCCAAGCCACATTTAAGCTGTTCTGGTCTATTAAGGCACTATGTTGGTGTATCTTTTGGTAGTTACCTGTATATATATTGTTTATCAATCAATGAGCAGTTAGAGAAGCAGATTATAGTTTAATTAAACACACATTGTTCTTACTTGATGAAATCAAATCTCCATCTTCTTCCTTCTCATCCTCCTCGTGTCCTTTTCTCACAGTTCCACTCTGCCCTGGTGTTTTCCTGCAGTCGACCAGCCTCACAAACACCCTCTTCAGACCCAGCAGTAAGGCGTTACCAGGAGAGTTGTGACCAGGGCACCCCGGCAGGGTGGAGGGGGACGGGCTAGCTCTGTCCTGGTGACCACCCAAAGTATTGTACATAGAATATCATTAGACCAAACATTTTATTACTTTAGTGTTTAGTCTAAATCTCTCTACAACACTGTTCCAAAAATGCAATTGAGAAAAACTGTAATGGCACTTACTAATGAAGCTTGTAGTATTGACTGTTCCCATAAGACATTTTACCACTATAGCCGAGTTTACCATAGTCAAATCTAATTGTATTGGTCATACACGCCGAATACAACAGGTGTAGAAGTCAGAAGTTTATATAAACGAGTTTTAATGACTCCAACCTAAGTGTTTCAACCACTCCAAATGTCTTGTTAACAAACTATAGTTTTGGCCAGTCAGTCATCTACTTTGTGCATGAAAAGTCATTTTTTCAAAAATTGTTTACAGACAGATTATTTCACTTATATTCACTGTATCACAATTCCAGTGGGTCAGAAGTTTACATACACTAAGTTGACTGTGCCTTTTAAACAGCATGGAAAATTCCAGAAAATTGTCATGGCCTTAGAAGCTTCTGTTAGGCTAATTGACATCATTTGAGTAAAATGGCGGTGTACCTGTGGATGTATTTCAAGGCCTACCTTCAATCTCAGTGCCTCTTTGCTTGACATCATGGGAAAATCAAAAGTAATCATTCAAGACCTCAGAAAAAAACTGTAGACCTCCACAAGTCTGGTTCATCCTTGGGAGCAATTTCCAATTGAAGGTACCACGTTCATCGGTACAAACAATAGTATGCAAGTATAAAGACCATGGGACCACGCAGCCATCATACCGATCAGGAAGGAGACACGTTCGGTGTCCAAGAGATGAACGTACTTTGGTGCAAAAAGTGCAAATCAATCCCAGAGCAACAGCAAAGGACCTTGTGAAGATGTTGGAGGAAACGGGTACAAAAGTATCTATATCCACAGTAAAACGAGTCCTATATCGATATAACCTGACACACCACTCGGCAAGGAAGAAGCAACTGCTCCAAAACCACCATAAAAAAGCCAGTGCAACTGCACATAGGGACAAAGATTGTACTTTTTGGAGAAATGTCCTCTGGTCTGATGAAACAAAAATAGAACTGTTTGGCCATAATGACCATCATTATGTTTGGAGGAAAAAGGGGGAGGCTTGCAAGCCGAAGAACACCATCCCAAACACGAAGCACGGGGGTGGTGGCATCATGTTGTGGGGGTACTTTGCTGCGGGAGGGACTGGTGCACTTCATAAAATAGATGGCATCATGAGGGGAAAGTATGTGGATATATTGAAGCAACATCTCAAGACATCAGTCAGGAAGTTAAAGCTTGGTCGCAAATGGGTCTTCCAAATGGACAATGACCTCAAGCATACTTCCAAAGTTGTGGGAAAATGGCTTAAGGACAACAAAGTCAAGGTATTGGAGTGGCCAGCACAAAGCCTTGGCCTCAATCCTATAGAAAAATTGTTGGCAGAACTGAAAATGCATGTGCGAGAAAGGAGGCCTACAAACCTGACTCAGTTACACCAGCTGTCAGGAGGAATGGACCAAAATTCACCCAACTTCTTGTGGGAAGCTTGTGGAAGGCTACCCGAAATGTTTGAGGGTTTCTGGCATGATGGTGTTGATGTGAGCCATGACCAGCCGTTCAAAGCACTTCATAGCTACAGACGTGAGTGCTACAAGTTGGTAGTCATTTAGGCAGGTTCCCTTAGTGTTCTTGGGCACAGGAACTATGTTGGTCTGCTGAAAACATGTTGGTATTAAAGACTCGGACAGGGAGAGGTTGAAAATGTCAGTGAAGACACTTGCCAGTTGGTCAGAGCATGCTCGCAGTACACGTCCTGGTAATCCGTCTGGCCTTGGGGCCTTGTAAATGTTGACCTGTTTAAAGGTCTTCGGAGGGCATAGAGGGATTTCTTATAAGGTTCTGGGTTCCAGTCCCACTCCTTGAAAGCGGCAGCTCTAGCCTTTAGCTCAGTGCAGATGTTGCCTGTAATCCGTGGCTTCTGGTTTGGGTATGTACGTACAGTCACTGTGGGGACGACGTCGTCGATTTACTTATTGATGAAGACAATGACTGATGTGGTGTACTCCTCAATGCCATCGGAAGAATCCCGGAACATATTCCAGTCTGTGCTAGCAAAATAGTCCTGTAGCTTAGCATCTGCTTCATCTGACCACTTTTTTATTGACTTCCTGCTTTCATTTTTGCTTGTAAGCAGGAATCAGGAGGATAGAATTATGGTCAGATGTGTGGAGTAAAGGTGTGTGTGGAGTAAAGGTGGTCTAGATTTTTTTCTCCCTCTGGTTGCATATTTAACATGCTGATAGAAATTTGGTAAAACAGAAGTTTCCCTGCATTAAAGTCCCCGGCCACTAGGAGCGCCGCCTCTGGATGAGCATTTTCCTGTATGCTTATGGCGGAATACAGCTCATTGAGTGTGGTCTTAGTGCCAGCATCAGCCTGCGGTGGTATGTAGTCAGCTACCAAAAATACAGATGAAAACTCTAGGTAGATAGAGTACCTCATGATATGCTCTAGACCACACTAACTCAGGCGAGCAAAACCTCAAGGCTTCCTTAGATGTCATGCACCAGCTGTTGTTTACAAATATACATAGTCCATTACCCCCTGTCTTACCAGACACCGCTGTCCTATCCTGCTGATACAGCATATAACCAGCCAGCTCTATGTTGATAATGTTGTCATTCAGCCACGACTCCGTGAAGCATAAGATATTAGTTTTGAATGTCCCGTTGGTAGTTTCATCTTCCTTGTAGGTCGTTGATTTTATTTTCCAATGATTGCACATTAGCTAGTAGAACGGAAGGCAGAGGGGGTTTATTCGATCGCCTACGAATTCTCAGAAGGCAACCCACTTTTTCTCTGTCTTCTTTTCACGCAAATATCGGGGATTTGGGCAAGTTCCCGGCAAAGCAGTATGTTCTTCATGTCGGGATCATCGGACCCGTTAAAGAAAAAAAGAGGCTAATATTCACGGTTCTGATGTCCAGAAGTTATTTATCTTCAGTCAAAAGAGGCGGTAGCAGCAACATTATGTACAAAATATGTTTTTTTTTTTCTCCTTTAAATAGTTCAACTGTAATGGCACATACTACAGAAGTTTTTAGTATTAACTGTCCCATAAGACATTGTACCACTATAGCCTAGTTACAAATAAATGTATGTGTACTATAATAACTTTGGAAATAGTGGCATGTTTTTATCCATATTACTGTAAGGGAGAGTGTTGAGCCGGCCTTGTTTCTAGGAAACCATACACAAAATGAATAATTTGACCAAATATTTAGGAAGAGGTCATTTCATGGAGTCTGTGAAGAAAGAAAACACATGAAAAAAGTGGAAAGCAAGTTGGGTCCAAAAAAACTGAATTTGGCGTAGAGGTTTCATGGTGCTTGTATCTTAACCAAAGTTGACAATTTTAAGATTGTTCTATACATCAGTTGGGGTCTTAATAAGCGTTGAGTTCCTAAACCAGGCATTAAAATGCATCCTTGTAGCTGTGTGGGCTAATAGCTGTGTGGGCTAATATAGTCAACATGTTGGCCTTGGGTAAGTTGAGCCAATGGCACTTTGAGCAAATGGAAGTGTTTTCTTCCCAGGTGTAATGCCAGGCATTATCGCTGGGATATGAGGTAACAACAGAGCTTAGTCTATGCTAAGTGTTTAAAAAGTACAATGTTTGTGTTAG
Organism: Oncorhynchus clarkii lewisi; assembly: GCF_045791955.1. NCBI lineage: Eukaryota > Metazoa > Chordata > Actinopteri > Salmoniformes > Salmonidae > Oncorhynchus > Oncorhynchus clarkii. The sequence goes on from NW_027258572.1 coordinate 40,949, forward strand.
GTGTTAAACCTGTGTTAAATAATTGTGTTGTTCCTCAAGCAAGGAAGGGGCCGATGACATCAGTAAAGTGTGTACTTCACTGTATCTATAGTTGGGATATTGCTTTTCAACAATAACATTTATTAAAAAAAATATTTTTAAAAATTAAAAATTACTACTTTAAAGTGTGGGAGAGTGGGGTAAGTTTAGCAATGTTTTACATGCAGCATCACTACTTCAAGGGAAATAGTATTCTTTCTATATTTTTCAGCAATTTTTACGGTATAGCCAATTTAGACTTTTATGGTTGTCATTAGTTACCACAGCCACAAATGACCTCTTCCTACATATTTGGTCACACAATTGTGTGCACAGTTTCCTAAAAACAAGCGGTGGCTCAACTTTACAATTATATTTGACAATTTTTACTCCAGTAATTTATAAATAAAATAATGTACTTTTTACTCAATACATTTTCCCTGACACCAAAAAGTACTAGTTACATTTCGAATGCTTAGCAGGATAGTATATTTAAGACCAAATACTTTTACTCGGTGACTTAGCCGAGTCATTTCTACAAAGATACCTTTACTCAAGTATGAGAATTTAGTACATTTTCCACCACTGTCTAGCTAACGTTAGCTGTTCAAATAGAACGCATGGAAGTGGACGATCAAATGTGAAAACTAGGCCTAGATATTTCAAACACCACACTGACCACAGTAGGTCTATATTGCTAACAAAAGGCAACCAAACTTACCCGATACATTGTTGACGCTATTCTTTCAACGTTTCCTCAAGAAATGTGTACGTTATAGTTACGTTGTTTGTCACAGCGTTCAGATAACTATTATGGCATTGTCGCAGGCAATTCCAGTCTCAAGTTTACAACTGAAACAGCTAGATCAGAGCAATCAAACGTCTATTTAAATATCAAAACTGGATTCAAATGTATGTAGGCTAATCTTACTTCAGTAAGATCCTGGAAAATATTTTATCTGAGCTATAAAAGTCAAGAAAACATTCAACAACATCCCATTCACCAATAATCCTGTTTTCTGCTATTGTCTACCTGAAAGCCACTTGGAACAGATCTCTTCGAGAGTCCAGCCACAGAGAGAACAATGACATAGATATTTCACTGGAGGTATAAATGTGAAGCATCCGGTTGGCGTTTCCACTCACTACCAAATATGGTGGTGAGAGGAAGCCCAGTGGCTGGCAGTGAGAGAAGATGGAGCGAGATGGATTTTGGCCGACATTTTGCTAATTTGATCTCAATGCAGTTTTTTGTTTCCAAAACTAAAATCTGTTACGAACAGATAAGACTAACTTTGAAAGACTTTACCGTTTGCGAAAGTTTTTAAAAAGTGCGTTGTTTAGGAGTGCATGGAATTGAGTTATTGCACACGCTCTCACACGCACACTCGCTTAAGAGTAGGCGTTCCATAACCGAAATATGCAAATACATGCTAGAACCAGCCAATGTTAGCTCTGCCCATCTTTTGCTTGTTCTATTTGCTCACATTGGAACAACAGGCTGTGGTCTATCTTGGGTTAGTTATAAAAACCATTGGTCCAACGTGAAGTCCTTCTTCAATAGTATTTATGGAGGTCTGCAAACAAACGTTAGAGGTGCATGTTGCCACCTACTGTACAATCCATTATACTTGGTGATAGAAAAAATACCTGCCAATTTAACCCTTGTGAAAAACAGAACACCCCCTGCAATTCTTCCGTGGCAAAATCATGTAATCCCAAGTACTTTTCTGCAGCTGCCACCACAACATATTTTATGTGACTTCAATTCAATTTCTGCGGTACAGTTGATAGCAATGGTTATGAACACTAAGAAACCAACCTTACTGAAACACATATTATTCCTAATCACTCTCGAGGATCCCTCGCCCTGTACCCATCCTCCTCTGCTACTCAAATCAAATCACATTTTATTGGTCACGTGTTCCAAACAGAAAAGGTGTAGACTTTACAGTGAAATGCTTACTTACGAGCCCATTCCTAACAATGAAGGGTTAAAAAAAATGTAAGATAAATATTTGCGAAATAAAAAAGGAGACACTTTCACACTCTTCAAATATGCTGCTGCTACTCTGTTCATTATGTCCTGATGGCCTAGTCCCTTTTACCCCTACTACATGTACATACTGCATTACCTCAATCACATGTTCCCCTGCCTCAGTACATTGCCTCGGTACTGCTACTCCTTGTATATAGCCCTATTATTGTGTTACTATGTGTGGGGCCCATTTGCACGTGTGTTTTCTGTGTGTGTGAGCGAATGTAGTGTGTGGGTAGTCTAGTGAGTGTGTGGGTAGTCTAGTGAGTGTGTAGGTAGTCTAGTGAGTGTGTAGGTAGTCTAGTGAGTGTGTGGGTAGTCTAGTGAGTGTGTGGTTGTCTAGTGAGTGTGTGGGTAGTCTAGTGAGTGTGTGGGTAGTCTAGTGAGTGTGTGGGTAGTCTAGTGAGTGTGTGGGTAGTCTAGTGAGTGTGTGGTTGTCTAGTGAGTGTGTGGTTGTCTAGTGAGTGTGTGGTTGTCTAGTGAGTGTGTGGGTAGTCTAGTGAGTGTGTGGGTAGTCTAGTGAGTGTGTGGGTAGTCTAGTGAGTGTGTGGTTGTCTAGTGAGTGTGTGGTTGTCTAGTGAGTGTGTGGGTAGTCTAGTGAATGTGTAGGTAGTCTAGTGAGTGTGTGGGTAGTCTAGTGAGTGTGTGGGTAGTCTAGTGAGTGTGTGGGTAGTCTAGTGAGTGTGTGGGTAGTCTAGTGAGTGTGTAGGTAGTCTAGTGAGTGTGTGGGTAGTCTAGTGAGTGTGCGGGTAGTCTAGTGAGTGTGCGGGTAGTCTAGTGAGTGTGTGGGTAGTGTAGTGAGTGTGCATAGAGTAAGTGCAATTTGGTTGTTGTTGATATAAATAATTAAGGAGGTCGACTTTTAGTGCCTTCAGAAAGTATTCAGACCCCTTGACTTTTTCCACTTCGTTATGTAACAGCCTTATTCTAAAATTGATTAAATACATTTTCCCCCTCATCAATCTACTGCATAATGGCAAAGTGAAATCAGGTTTTACATTTTTTTGAGGGAAATGTAATAAAAATATACAACAGAAATACCTTATTTGCATCATAAGTATTCAGCACCTTTACTCTAAGACTCAACATTGAGCTCAGGTGCATCCCGTTTTCGTTGATCATCCTGGAGATGTTTCTACAACCTGATTGGAATCCACCTGCGGTAAATTTGATTGATTGGACATGATTTGGAAAGGCAGACTCTGTAGATCTCTGAAACAGGATTGTGTGGAGGCACAGATCTGGGGAAGGGTACCAAAACATTTCTGCAGCATTGAAGATCCCCAAGAACACAGTGGATAGAAGAAGTCTGGAACCACCAAGACTCTTCCTAGAGCTGGCCGCTTGGCCAAACTGACCAATCAGGGGAGAAGGGCCTTGGTCAGGGAGGTGACCAAGAACCTGATGGTCACAGACAGAGCTTCAGAGTTTCTCTGTGGAGATGGGAGAACCTTCCAGAAGGACAACCATCTCTGCAGCACTCCACCAATCAGGCCTGTATGGTAGAGTGGCCAGACGGAAGCCATTCCTCAGTAAAAGCACATGACAGCCCGCTTGGACTTTGCCAAAAAGGCACCTTAAGGAATCTCAGACCATGAGAAACAAGATTCTCTGGTCTGATGAAACCAAGATTGAACTTTTTGCCCTGAATGCTAAGCGTCACGTCTGGAGGAAACATGACACCATCCCTACGGGGATGTGTTGTTTTGGCATCATGCTGTGGGGTTGTTTTTCAGCGGCAGGGCCTGGAAGACTAGTCAGGATCGAGGGAAAGATGAACGGAGCAAAGTACAGAGAGAACCTTGATGAAAATCTTCTCCAGAGTGCTCATCTGTCATCTTGGCAAAGGAGAAATGCTCCCTGATAGGCATTTAAACAAATTTCTGCACAAAAATGATGTGTGCACATGTAACATTTATGGGACCTTTTATTTCAGCGCATGAAACATGGGACCAATACTTTACTTTTTGTGTTTATATTGTTTTTCATGGATATAATTATGTAATGCATAATTTATTACAGTTTTAGGAGCATTTTAATACATTTAGTGAATAAATAATTAAGTGTAGAAATAAGCAGAAGGTTGTTCAGAAGATAATGGATTGAATTTATTGATCAATTGAATACATGAATACATACTACTGTTGAAACATTATTCTACATGTATTTTATTTAACCTTTATTTAACTAGGCAAGTCAGTTAAGAACAAATTCTTATTTACAATGACGGCGTACACCCGCCAAACTCGGACGACGCTTGGCCATTTGTGCGCCACTCTATGGGACTCCCAATCACGTGTGATACAGTCTGGATTCGAACCAGGTTGTCTGTAGTGATGCCTCGTGGTCTTTATTTAATAATAATAATAGTATATGAAAGAAGACTGAGATGGTCTTAGAACACTGCTCCACTTTATTCCACTTTTATCTGGAACTGGATAGGAGGGAGATGAAATATGGCATATTGTTGCTTTATGGTGTTTTTTCATTGGCCCTAAATGAGAAAAGATCTTTCCACAGACAGACATAAGACATCCAGTGTGTGTTCGCTGGTGTGAATTCAGTGTCCCTGATTGACTGAATCTCTTCCCACACTGATCACAGCTATAAGGCTTCTTTCCAGTGTGTGTTCGCTGGTGTCTATTCAGGGGGGAAGCTCGAGCAAAGCTCTTTCCACACTAATTCCAACTATAAGGCTTCTCTCCAGTGTGTGTTCGCTGGTGTCTATTCAGGGGGGAAGCTCGAGCAAAGCTCTTTCCACACTGATCACAGCTATAAGGCTTCACTCCAGTGTGTGTTTTCTGGTGTGTAGTGTGACCGAGCAAAGCATTTCCCACACCGATCACAACTATAAGGTTTCTCTCCACTGTGTATCCGCTGGTGTATAGTTAGTTTTTCTGAAACAGAAAAGCACTTTCCACACAGATGACAGCTATAAGGCTTCTCTCCAGTGTGTACACGCTGGTGTATAGTTATGGCTCCTGCACTAACAAAACCTTTCCCACAATCAAGGCAGGGGTAAGGCCTCTCCCCTGTATGAATTCTCAGATGAAATTTTAAGGTGTGAGAAGCAGTGAAACTCTTCCCACACTGTGAGCATCTGTAAGGTTTCTCTCCTGTATTGCTTCTTCTGTCTGTGTACTTTAAGACACCCTGGACAGGTGAGATTTTAAAGCGTTAGATGCAGCAAAACTCTTTCCACACTGAGAGCAGTAGTACGGTTTCTCTCCTGTATGGATTCTTAGATTATATTTTAAGGTGTTAGATGCAGCAAAAGAGTTCCCGCATTGAGGGCAGCGGTATGGTTTCACTCAGGTGTGATTCCGCTGGTGAATTAAGGACCTTTGTGTAGTGAATCGCTTCCCAAAGTCAGAGCAGTAGTGGTGAGGTTTATTCCCTGTACGTCTCTGCTGGGGTTTCTTGAGATGTTCTGATCTGGTGAGATTATTCTCTGTCTCGTCAGCATCATGATGTTTTTGAGGCCCCCCAGATGATAAGTCCCCCCTACTGAGAGAAACAAAGACATTGAATAACTAGGTTTTGGAAATATGGGTCCCTAAACAAATATTATCATAAATATACAGTATATTTTGTATCTATCAATTAACAGAAGTTGCAGAAGCAGATTGTAGTCTAATCCACACACCCCATTGTTCTTACTTGATGAAATCAAATCTCCATCTCCTTCCTTCTCGTGTCCCCCTCTTGAAGTTCTACTCTGCCCTGGTGTTTTCCTGCAGTCGACCAGCCACACAGACACCCTCTTCAGATTTAGCAGTAAGGCCTACTGGGAGAGTTACGACCCTGGCACTCTGGCAGGGTGGAGGGGGATGAGCTAGCTCTGTCCTGGTGAACGCAGGAGGTATTGTACATAGAAAATAATTTCAGCACTTTGGAAGTGGTATATATATTTTTTACTCTTAGTACAAATGTCAAAACTGATAACACTTGTAACGCCCCCTGTCTTATGTTCAGAACCTTTGATTGAGCATTCAGTGGAGTTGACCACAACTCTCACCACTGAGCTAATCTTGATTAATCCAGAACTAAAGTCTCACGTAATTGGTCAGCTGCTCGACGAAGTTCTGGGTTCATACGTGTTAGGAGGAGAGATTAGGAGATGTAGAACAAGGAGCAGAACCGCAACGAGGAGCTCCACCCTCTCAAAATACGGGCCTTGACACACTGCCGGGACTTGAGGTAGGCCTCTACAAACAGTCTAATAAATATTTAGGAAGGAATCAAGAAATATTAGTAAAAGAAAAACATTCAAAAGAGTCAAAATAACAGAATAGCATATTCTGAGTTTAAAGGTAGACTCCGCGATATGAAGTAGGCTAGATGCACAAAGTAAACAGCATAGTGGGTGAATTGCCGCAATTACCCAGAGCATTGTGTGCAATAGGCTAGAAGGTTACTTTGTTGAAGGAGACAACAAGTTAATTACCGCCATGGTTTACAAGTTAATTACCGCCATGATTTATTTTGTCCAGCTGTTCAAATGTAACGCATTGATGTGGAAGATGAAAGATTATGAAAACTAGACCAATAGAGCTATAGGCTACTGTTAGTTAACCAAACTTTTTTATACCACACAGCAGAGATATAATGTTAAAAGTTAACTGAACGTATACAGCTGAGCTATTCACTACTGTTAAAAAGCAGCCAAACTTACCAAATCCATCGAGGAAACTACTGTTTCTTCACATGACAAGAAATGTGTAGGCAAAGTTATTCCTTTCAGATAAACATTATACCAGAGCAATCAAACATCTAATTAAATATCAGAAAACGATTTAAATTGTGACAAATAAACGTCTCATGTAGGCTGACCTTACTTCAGAAAAATTATTTGCAAAGAGTTTACCTGATCTATAAGTCAAGAAAACGTTCAACACCCTTTTCAAGAATCCTGTTGTCTGCTACCGCCTACTTTTACCCAAGAGCCACTTGGAACACAACGTACTCTTCTTCTTCTTCGATGGGGTTTAACGGCAGTTGGTATCCAATGTTAATGGCACATTATCGCCACCAGCTGGTAGTGGAATTGAAAAAATAAACATGGGATATGGGAAAAATGATATCATACCAAATAAAACACGTCAACTAAGAACCAATCCCACTTATTCAATCACAGTCCACTCCAAATACACAGGCTCAGGGTTCCGTGATGGCCATACATTCACTGACAGGATCTCTTGCACAGACTCAGCACCCCCCCAAAAACGTTCTGAGGCATTCACAATGATTAATTCCAATGTTCTTAGATTTCTTCTCCGCTTGTGCTGTACAGTTTCTGACCATTGACACTAAATAATACAAAGTCCCCCATTCTCCTTCACCATGTAGCATTTCACTATTCCTCGGTTGACCGATTCCCTTCACTGGTCTTGGTTGCTCTACTACCATTGTTTATTCCCCATCCTTCCAATTCTCTTCACTGCCTATAGGAGACACACTGGACACTACTTACCCTTACCACCGCATTCTCCTTCACCCTAACAGGACACTACTTACCCTTACCACCGCATTTTCCTTCACCCTAACAGGACACTACTTACCCTTGCCACCGCATTCTCCTTCACCCTAACAGGACACTACTTACCCTTGCCACCTCATTCTCCTTCACCCTAACAGGACACTACTTACTCTTGCCACCGCATTCTCCTTCACCCTAACAGGACACTACTTACCCTTGCCACCGCATTCTCCTTCACCCTAACAGGACACTACTTACCCTTGCCACCACATTCTCCTTCACCCTAACAGGGCACTCCAGGCATTCAGGCACATGTTCACCTCCACAGTTGCAGCATTTCCATTAATTTGGCATACAATACTCTTCCCTTCTGCACACACTTGACACATTACCAAATCTTTTACATGTATGACACTGAAGGGGCTTGTGCACTAAAGCTCTTACAGGTTATCTCATGAATCCTAACTTTATATGAGAAGGGAGAGACTCTTCATCATAGAACAGTAGCAAGGATGAAGTTAATGTATTTTCTCTATGAGGACAATGTGCCGCCCGGCAGTGGCGGATCACCTGGGGCCTCTGGTCAAGGAGTGTTTCACTGATTCCCAGGTTGCTAAAGACGACAAGCGTATTGACAAATTCCCCAATGGTTCGTGATACTTTTCTGGTCTAAAAATGTGAGGGTGCAAAAACATACAAAGTGGGAATGCAGCTGATTCATTTGCTCAACTGCTCAGGCGCCTATGATCACATTAATTAATTACAGCAAACAAAGCAATACATGTGACAGACACAAGAGGGGAAAAAAAACTGTCTTGATTTATTTGTCTTGAATTCTACTTTAGCACGACAGCCATGAAACTGAGACATAGGCCTTGAGGAATGGAACTAGCCTGGATGCCAGTCGCTTTCTGCTCTCTTACCAACACCTTGTGGAATTGCTATGTCAAAGGTTTGGCTTGACAATGAGTTGGAAAGAGCAGATCTGGGACCAGGCTAGAATGGATCTATAGAGTGATGATGATTTAGTATTTGGTATTTGATTAGAATCCCCATTAGCTGTTGCAAAAGCAGCAGCTACTCTTCCTGGGGTCCATGATGGTGTTACTACTGGTGTACGGACCAACCCATCTCACCTACTCAACTCTCAACTAATATCAATTGTCTATTTAGCTTAGCCATGGGTTATTGTTGTCCTTTCTCTTTGGCAAATGGCCAACGTGCATAAAGATGGCAGAATTCAGATATGGAATAATTGTTTTAGCACTATCCACTGTGTTTTAAAACTATGGCGCCCGACATGTTTTAGTGTGCCATTGAAATCAGCTCAATTTAGGACCTTTTAGGATTTTCAAAATGGCCACCACCTTGAAGCTAAAATCGGGATCATGTATATTGTGCTAATGACAAAAGCAATGTACAATACGGCAAACACAGGGAAAACAAGGAATTTGTGGTAAGTGCAATGTTTACGCACCGCCACTATTTAGACAAGCCGACATGGACTGGTTGAGGACTTATGCTCCACAGAGAGCGAAGAGGAGCGGGTGAGTAACTCCACAATCTGGCTGCAGTGGATTACTTTAAAGTGGTGTCTGAAATACGATGGCAGCAGGGTATGTGCAAAGTTCTAGACTGATCCAATAAACCATTGCATTACTGTTCAAAATGTTGTATCAAGTCTGCCCAAATGTGTCTAATTGGTTTATTGATACATTTTCAAGTACAAAACTGTGCACTCTCCTCAAAGAATAGCATGGTATTCTTTCACTGTTACTGTAAATTGGACAGTGCAGTTAGATTAACAGGAATTTCAGCTTTCTGGCCATATCAGATATGTCTATGTCCTGGGAAATCTTCCTGTTACTTCAAACGTCATGCTAATCACATTAGCTGAACCGTCCCATTGTGGGGACACCGATCCCATAGAGGTTTTAAAGTTGTGACTGAAATGGCCCATATTCCCTATATAAGTGCACAAATATGAGTATTTTTCTTAGAGCACTATACAGAGAATATGATGCCATTTCAGAAACATACTCATATTGGTAGATAAGAAATACTAGGGGAAAAGTCTCTCTTCTTGCAGAATGTGAAAAACTTAAAAGGCAGGCAGAGAGAGAGAAAAAATAGAGTTGGCCCTTTTAGTGATGTATCAAATGTCTTAGAGAATGAGTACTGATCTAGGATCAGGTCCTGCCTGTGTGATCTTATTCATTGCGATCTAAAAGGCCAAACTGATCCTAAGTCAGCACTCCTGCTTTGAGACGCTTGATACATGGCCCCGGAAGGAGAGGAGAGGGTACAGCAGTAGTAAAACCAAGTCAAATGATCTTGAAACATGTTGATAACATTCATACATTATTATGTGAGATGTGCCAATCTGTAACCGTCCTGTTGCAATGTCTGTACACCTTGAACACCTGTACAGATAACCATCTCTTACATGTAATAAAATAGACCTGCATTAGATGGTGTAGGTAGACCGGTGACAATCACAGCTTCATGACAGATATAGTATAGACATGTAGTTGAATTGAAAGTCACTCTTGCATTTAAACATACAGGGCTGGTTTCCCAGACACAGAATAAGTCCTGGTCTCAAAACCTATTTTAATGGTGATTCTCTATTGAAAGTGTTTGTTAGTCCAGGACTACGATTCATCTGTGTCCAGGAAAACCGTCCAGAAGAGATATTATGACCAAACCAGTTTGGCTGTGGCTTCACCTGGGTGGCGTCCCAAATGCTCTATGGGCCCTGGTCAAAAGTAGTCTACTATAAAGGGCCCATTGGGTCCTGGTCAAAAGTAGTGCACTATAAAGTGAAAAGGGTGCCATTTTAGGATGCAAATCTCTTTCTTCTATTCATCCCTCTTTTCTCTCCCGCCGTCACATTCCACTCACTGTATCGCTGGTTAAATGAAACGTGAGCAAAGCTACTGTATGAATCATTACATGGGCTAGACAGTAATGTATAATGCTTTATAGCGTCCTTTATAATGCATTATAATACACTAATAATGTTTTGTTACCAACTGACCCTTGAGTTTCCAGGGACAGACACAAACAGGGATCCTGGGTCACGTTCATTAGGGCACTTAACGGAAAAGGTTTTGCAATGAAAAACGTTAATGAGCGTGTCTTATTGGACAAGTCAGACAAGTGGGCAGCAGGTTGCCTAGTGGTTAGAGCCAGTAACCGAAAGGTTGCTGGATCGAATCCCCGAGCTGATAAGGTCAAATCTGTCATTCTGTCCCTGAACGAGGCAGTTCCTCGGTAGGCTTTCATTGTAAATAAGAATTTGTTCTTAACTGACTTGCCTAGTTAAATATATATATATAATTTTAAGTCCAGATAGTTTCACCCTCATTTCAGTACTTCCCCCCCCTATTCATACCTAAGGAACATGACCCTAATGGATCTATGCTGTAACAGATCCACTACATTAACATTACAAACAGTGTTCTCCGCCTTATATTTTAGTCATGTAGACCCAACACAGGGGTGACCTGAAACGTAAATGCAGGTACAGTAGATGTATTTTCAACATTGATCTATAGGTGGTGCTACTAACAGGCTCCTACAACGCTCGGCTGAAATGGCACTCTTATCAGGTTTTGTTCAGTACAAAAAAATGTGTTCCAATTTTCACGGCTTCAAACCCTAAATACATCTACTTTAGAGCTTCTCAACTGGCCTAATAATTCTAATAGAGGAAGTGCATGTTGAACAGATGTGGAGGTCTTCATTGACCAGAGAGAGGACCCTTACCAAAAAAGATTGCCATTAGAGTGCAGTATAACTGCAGTTTGCTGCAAAGACAGCAAACTGAACCTAACTAACCTAATAACTGAGGTTCAACTGCAGTATAACTGAGGTTCAACTGCAGTACACTGCAGTTATTCTGTAATTACTGCATCCAGAATACCACAGTTGCTGCAAAGACAGCAAACTGAACCTAACTAACCTAATAACTGAGGTTCAACTGCAGTATAACTGAGGTTCAACTGCAGTACACTACAGTTATTCTGTAATTACTGCATCCAAAATACCACAGTTGACTGCAGTTACTGCACTTTTACTGCAGTTTCAAAACGGCAACCTTTCTTTGTAAGAGGAGGAGTAACTAACGTTACAAAGAACTGTGAAACAGACACATACCAGTGTTACCAAGTTGTAAGCAGAGCCATATATATTATAACATACATAGATTTCAACGGGGCTCTGGCTCTAACGATCTGTTATGTAAGGGATAATCAACCAGAGACTATGCGTTCTATGGAAAATAATGAACGATGTGGAAGGTGTGTTCCAGCTGACTTCCCACTTTTCCAGTATGCATAGAGCAAGTTGATTATCCCTTTTATACCAGGGCTATAATTGAACACATTTGCTGCTAGAAATGTGTTAATTTGCCAGTAGAAATGTGTTTAACATCCACTGAAGTAGCTAGCAAGTTTACTAGACAGCGACAGTGGTTGCCTTGGTAACCAAACAAACTGACTTGCTAGTTTAGCGAACCAAGCCATCAGTCCTAGCTCGACATGCCAATAATGTTTTCAATTGAACTTTTGCTTTCAAAAGCAACTCAAACATATAATATGTAAGAACGAACCTTTCTATCGTGCAAATATACCGTGAGTTATACGGAAATAATGCACGCTCTAGAATGCCCTTCAAGCCAATCAGAAACACATATTCAATGCTATGGTGTAACATCATAATAATACATTTTTTATCCCTGAACTAAAACATCAGCAAGACCGTCCACCTTCCTGTGGCTTTGTCAAGGGGGCACAGTAAGTTCCGCAGTACCCCCACCCCTATTCCTCTGTCATTTGTAAAGGGGGGGGGTTGTCTTCATCTTTGAACCCCCACAGAGAGAAGCTTCCTGTGGGGCGGTCATCAACCATTATTCAATGGCTCCAGGGAAGCACTGTAACACTGTTCTAGAAGACCCAACCAGCCGATGAGCAAGCAGATGGAGGACCAAAGCAGCCAATGAGAGAGCAGCAATGAGACCAAGTCTGTCATTTTTTTCATTTTTTTGTTGTCTCTTTTTCCATTTTCCCCAAATGACTTGACGCTACTGAACGTCAATGGTGATTTGAGCAAAGAAGTTATTAATAATTGTCATAAGTGTAGATGTTATATATCTCTAAGACATCTATATTATCAGTCACATACGGCTTGGTTGTGGTCCTCTCAGGACTCTTGTCATCATTCCTACAGCTAGTCTCTCTGTCTCTCTCTGGAGTAATAATACAAAGTTAGAGAAGGAACCATTTAAGGTGTTTGTCTGCATCCCAAATGGCACCCTATGTTCCCTATGTTTTCCACTATTGTTGACCAGGGCACATAGGGACTAGGCTGTCATTTGGAATGTAGATGTTGTGTCACTACGATACAAGGCATTGGCTCATACAGGGTCATCAGGTTCTTGAGATCCCAGGTCTGAACACCTGGTAGTCATACTAGGAGAGGAGGTATACTCCTTCCTGTCATGGAGAAGACCCCTTCAATCCTCCTTTCACTGCCTCTCTCCATCTTCACTGCTCCCTGTGAGACAAGAGAAGAGGATTGGTTAGCGCAGATGTGACGTTTTCCCTTTTCACACTGTCGTGTCGACCTGAGCTGTACTGACCTGGTAACATAGTGTCCAGGCTAGCTGTACTGACCTGGTAACATAGTGTCCAGGCTAGCTGTACTGACCTGGTAACATAGTGTCCAGGCTAGCTGTACTGACCTGGTAACATAGTGTCCAGGCTAGCTGTACTGACCTGGTAACATAGTGTCCAGGCTAGCTGTACTGACCTGGTAACATAGTGTCCAGGCTAGCTGTACTGACCTGGTAACATAGTGTCCAGGCTAGCTGTACTGACCTGGTAACATAGTGTCCAGGCTAGCTGTACTGACCTGGTAACATAGTGTCCAGGCTAGCTGTACTGACCTGGTAACATAGTGTCCAGGCTAGCTGTACTGACCTGGTAACATAGTGTCCAGGCTAGCTGTACTGACCTGGTAACATAGTGTCCAGGCTAGCTGTACTGACCTGGTAACATAGTGTCCAGGCTAGCTGTACTGACCTGGTAACATAGTGTCCAGGCTAGCTGTACTGACCTGGTAACATAGTGTCCAGGCTAGCTGTACTGACCCTAGCTGTAGGCTCCAGGCTAGCTGTACTGACCTGGTAACATAGTGTCCAGGCTAGCTGTACTGACCTGGTAACATAGTGTCCAGGCTAGCTGTACTGACCTGGTAACATAGTGTCCAGGCTAGCTGTACTGACCTGGTAACATAGTGTCCAGGCTAGCTGTACTGAGCTGGTTACGTAGTGTCCTGTTCACAATACTGAGCCCAGGCTAGCTGTACTGAGCTGGTTACGTAGAGTCCTGTTCACAACACTGAGCCCAGGCTAGCTGTATTGAGCTGGTTACGTAGAGTCCTGTTCACAACACTGAGCCCAGGCTAGCTGTATTGAGCTGGTTACGTAGAGTCCAGTTCACAATACTGAGCCCAGGCTAGCTGTACTGAGCTGGTTACGTAGAGTCCTGTTCACAACACTTAGCCCAGGCTAGCTGTACTGAGCTGGTTACGTAGAGTCCTGTTCACAATACTGAGCCCAGGCTAGCTGTACTGAGCTGGTTACGTAGAGTCCTGTTCACAATACTGAGCCCAGGCTAGCTGTACTGAGCTGGTTACGTAGAGTCCTGTTCACAACACTGAGCCCAGGCTAGCTGTACTGAGCTGCTCTTTCTTTTGACAGTACATTGTCCACTCCAGCAGATATGGTGGATGTGTAACAGTATAAATTTAGACCGTCCCCTCGCCCATACCCGGGCGCGAACCAGGGACCTTCTGCACACATCAACAACAGTCACCCACGAAGCGTCGTTACCCATCGCTCCACAAAAGCCGCGGCCCTTGCAGAGCAAGGGGAACTACTACTTCAAGGTCTCAGAGCAAGTGACGTCACTGATTGAAACGCTATTTAGCGCGCACCGCTAACTAAGCTAGCCGTTTCACATCCGTTACAGATGCATAACAACACCAGCTCAGTACAGCTAGGCTGGGCTCAGTGTTGTGAACAGGACTCTACGTAACCAGCTCAGTACAGCTAGCTTGGGCTCAGTGTTGTGAACAGGACACTACGTAACCAGGTCAGTACAGCTAGCCTGGGCTCAGTATTGTGAACAGGACTCTACGTAACCAGCTCAGTACAGCTAGCCTGGGCTCAGTATTGTGAACAGGACACTACGTAACCAGGTCAGTACAGCTAGGCTGGGCTCAGTATTGTGAACAGGACACTAGTGACTACTACAGTACTGTAGTACCAGGGGAGTGTTTAACAGGACACTAGTGACTACTACAGTACTGTAGTACCAGGGGAGTGTTTAACAGGACACTAGTGACTACTACAGTACTGTAGTACCAGGGGAGTGTTTAACAGGACACTAGTGACTACTACAGTACTATAGTACCAGGGGTGTGTTCAACAGTACACTAGTGACTACTACAGTACTATAGTACCAGGGGTGTGTTCAACAGTACACTAGTGACTACTACAGTACTACAGTACCAGGGGAGTGTTCAACAGGACACTAGTGACCACTACAGTACCAGGGGTGTGTTCAACAGGACACTAGTGACTACTACAGTACCAGGGGAGTGTTCAACAGGACACTAGTGACTACTACAGTACCAGGGGTGTGTTCAACAGGACACTAGTTACTACTACAGTACTATAATACCAGGGGAGTGTTCAACAGGACACTAGTGACTACTACAGTACTATAGTACCAGGGGAGTGTTCAACAGGACACTAGTGACTACTACAGTACCAGGGGAGTGTTCAACAGGACACTAGTGACTACTACAGTACCAGGGGCGTGTTCAACAGGACACTAGTGACTACTACAGTACCAGGGGTGTGTTCAACAGGACACTAGTGACTACTACAGTACCAGGGGTGTGTTCAACAGGACACTAGTTACTACTACAGTACCAGGGGTGTGTTCAACAGGACTGACCTCCAGAGTTCATGTCTGGATTGGGGACGTGTGTGATGGAGAAGCGGGAGCGGGACACGCTGAAGCGGGAGAACTGTGATGCTGCTGTTACTGCTACCGGCTTGTCCTCGGGAGGCTTGTCCTTGGGAGGCTTGGCAGCAGGGACCGGGATGGGATCGAAGACCGGTGGCTCAGCTGTAGACGGGCTGGACAACGGGCTGGTCATCAATGGGATGTCATCCTCCCACTCAAACCCACCACCTGAATATGCGCACACACACACACATACACACATACACACACACACACGATACACACACACACACACACACACACACACACACACACACACACACACACACACACACACACACACACACACACACACACACACACACACACACACACACACACACACACACACACACAGAGGAGAGGGGGTTTAGAACTGATACAGTATACCTAACTGTAGCTTGTGGATTCCCTTAGGGATCCATTCTTAACCCTCTTGGTCTCTTACTGTTCTTGTATCCCTCAGGGATCCATTCTTAATCCTCTTGGTCTCTAACTGTTCTTGTATCCCTCAGGGATCCATTCTTAACACTCTTGGTCTCTAACTGTTCTTGTATCCCTCAGGGATCCATTCTTAATCCTCTTGGTCTCTAACTGTTCTTGTATCCCTCAGGGATCCATTCTTAACACTCTTGGTCTCTAACTGTTCTTGTATCCCTCAGGGATCCATTCTTAATCCTCTTGGTCTCTAACTGTTCTTGTATCCCTCAGGGATCCATTCTTAACACTCTTGGTCTCTAACTGTTCTTGTATCCCTCAGGGATCCATTCTTAACACTCTTGGTCTCTAACTCTTGTATCCCTCAGGGATCCATTCTTAATCCTCTTGGTCTCTAACTGTTCTTGTATCCCTCAGGGATCCATTCTTAACACTCTTGGTCTCTAACTGTTCTTGTATCCCTCAGGGATCCATTCTTAACACTCTTGGTCTCTAACTGTTCTTGTATCCCTCAGGGATCCATTCTTAACACTCTTGGTCTCTAACTGTTCTTGTATCCCTCAGGGATCCATTCTTAACACTCTTGGTCTCTAACTGTTCTTGTATCCCTCAGGGATCCATTCTTAACACTCTTGGTCTCTAACTGTTCTTGTATCCCTCAGGGATCCATTCTTAACACTCTTGGTCTCTAACTGTTCTTGTATCCCTCAGGGATCCATTCTTAACACTCTTGGTCTCTAACTGTTCTTGTAACTGAAATTATTTTTCACTCTTACCTTCTTCTGACATGTTGCCATCAGAGTCCTCTGAGGCGTGTGGTGCCCTGCCCGGGGGGTGGAGGTGGTGGCCCATGGTGGGGTGGGGCTGGAGGTCCGGTTGGGGGTTCTCCCCGCCTGAGGCCTGGCCGCTGGACTCTGCTCCTGGGGGAAACGTGAAGTCAGCCAGCTCTCCTGTGGGGCTCTCCTGGAGGTGAAAGAGAAATCAGTCAGAAAGTCTCAAATACATCTACCAGTATAGAAAACAACAATTCAACTGGCCCAACACCACTTTTATGTTGTGTGACTGCTTATAAATTATTTGTGATGCATCTATGCAGTGGTTATAAAGACTATGAATGCTCTATAATGCGTGGTGCCTTTTTAAAAATCCAGAATGAAGTATTGCCATTAATTAACCATAGTGATGTCACTATGCTTGCAGAGTGACTGACCTGGTCGAACAGGAAGACGGTGACGTCATCAAAGAAGGACACGGCTTTCTTCTTCCTGTCCAGCTCGTCACAGAAGGACTGTGTGAGGAGCGTAGGCATCTTGAGGAGGCTGCGGAGGTTTCTGGCCCCACTACTATCGCTCACCACCACCGGCACCCCCATCACCTAGTCAAGTCAAGTGAGTCAGTCACAACACACTTCACATCAGTGTCTTAATCCTGGTCCTGGGAACCCAAAGTGGAGCACATTGTAGTTTTTAACCCTAGCATTAACACACCTGATTCCACTATTCATGATGAGTTGATTAGTTGAATTAACTGTGTTAGTACCTGGCCAGAAACACATAATGTTCCTCAGGTTTGGGAAACACTGCTTTACATGATTAAAGCTCCAATCTACAGTGGAGAAACGGCCCCCTCCATTTCACAGGAGGCTGCTGAGGGGAGAACGGCTCATAGTAATGTCTGGAACGGAGCCGATGGAATGGAATCATGTGTTTGATGTATTTGATACCATTCCACTTATTTCGCAGCAGCCATTACCACGAGCCTGTCCTCCCAAATGAAGGTGACACCAGACTCCTGTGGCCGGTTTGTGATACTACAACAAAAATACATGACTTCAAACAATAAACAGTGTTTTTTTCCTCTCTGACCTCATTGCACATCATTGCACATCATTGCACATCATTGCATGCCAGATAGAACAGCAGAGTATTTACTACCATTCTGTTTTACCACCACGCTGAATGCTCATTTCCTCTGAGCTAAAATGATAAGGGGTGACCAGTGACCAGTGAGTGACCAGTGACCAGTGACCAGTGACCAGTGGCGCTGCTGCTCCTATTGCAGATCTCAGGTTTAAAATAGAATAACATCATGTAGGAAAATGGGGAACGTGAATATAACCCATATATAACCAACCTCTCCCTCACTGTCCTCCTCGCTCAGCTCCTCCTGCAGGTTGTAGCTCCGCAGCTCCTCCTCTGACTCACTGTCGTCTGACTCCTCCCCCTCGGTTAGAGGAGCTCGCCTCTCCACCTCTCGACACAGCTCCTGGAGTGAGGGGGAGCAGGAGAGGAGCGATGGAGATGAGGTGAGGAGGCCAACAGGACCGTTCTGGTGTCTGCTGTAGCCAGCCTTCTCCTCCTCCTCTTCGTTCTCCTCCTCTAACTCCTCATACTCCTCTTCTTCTCCTCCTCTCTCTCCATTCTCTCCATCCTCGTCGACCTGATTAAACTCTGGCATGTCCTCCTCAGTCGATCCCTGCTCTCCCTCCCCGTCCTCCTCCTTCTCTTTCATCACCTCCTCTCTGTAGTCTATGGTAGAGTCGGAGCCCAGGGACTGGATGGGGGAGTAGTCATCCTCTGAGGCCCTGTGATGGTTCTCCTGGTCAGGGTGTCTGGCTGAAGCCTCCTGCACTGTGGAGGAACCCTCAGACACCATGGTGGAGCTGCACCCAGATGCCGGCTCCTCGCCGCTGTGCTCAGACTCCAGGCCTACAGCATCGTCAGGGGCGGACTCTTTGGCCAGACAGCCCCCCATCTGAGGGGGGAAGGGGGCCAGCATGGAGAGGCGCGGGCCGGGGGCCGAGGAGGGAGAGGAACCTGTGGTAGTGTCAAACACCACCACTCCATTTGTGTTTGTGTTTCCTGTCAGGTCTGTCAGGTCACGGTAACCGTCCTCTCTCTCCGTCTGTGGTTGGAGTTCATCTCTCCTCGCCGACCGTATCCTCTGTTTCGAGGCTGTGTGCCCCACAAAGTCCTTCTTATCTCCTGGACTGGAGAAGAAGTTACTCCCTTCATCCTGGGGACTCCTCTCGTTCTCCGCGTCGTAGTCAGAGAAGTAGGCAGAGTCCACGAACGGATTCTTATCACTTAGTCCCTTTAGCTGCATCTCAGTGCAGCCAGAGGAGGAAGAGGTACACAGAGTGACCCCAACCCCATCACCCAGGTCCACCTGCTGAAGGACCATCTGGTCCGACCTCGGCCCCAGGCTAACCCCACCGCGGGCCAGGTGGCTCCCACCGAGGACTGGGTGTTGTTGCTGGTTTCCTTCGCAGTCCAATAGGAAGTCCCCATTCCCACCTCCCTCCTTTAGGATGAACTCTGGGCTTTCATTGTTCTCTGTGTCGTAGCCACTGTCCAGGGACTTGGGGAGGAGAGATGAGGAGGTGAAAGAGGAGGAGAGGGAGGAGGAGGGATGGAGAAAGACGTCATCAAGGCTGAAGGCCTCACAGGGGCTGGCGGTGGTAACCGACAATGACAGCGACAGCATGTCCAGGGTGTCCATGGAGTCAGGGGTTCCCACCGGGTTCTGCATGGAGCGTCCGTGGGGGTGGTGGGCGGGGCTTAGATCGTCTCCGACCTCGTCAGCATAGTCCAGGGAGTAGTCGGCCAAAATTCCAGAAGTGATATCCGTTATGTCATCATCCTCATCGTCGTAGCTACAGTTGCTGATGTCCACTAGGCTGATGCTGGAATGACCGGCCATCTCCAACCCACTGTCCAGCCCTCTGCTAGCCTCAAACAAGGACCTGACCGGCTCCAGCAGTACCCCTTGAGGGTGGGCCAACCCCATCCCCAGCCTCCTCTCCCCCACACCACCAGACATCACCTCCACTGGACCTCTGTCTTTAACATGTGAAGGTATCTCCCAGACATTACCCCCCTGCTTCTCTGTCAGGACTGCCTTAGTGCTGAGGCCTGTGTGAGTGTCAAGCTCCATGTATGTGGACGGAGATTGGATACAGCCTGGTCCTGGGATCATCTTGGGATGGGAGAATTGCCTCTCTCCTGTAATCAGAGATGGGTTTTTACTGTGTCCCTCTACAGACACCGTAGTTGTAGTTTTGGTGGTGGGGACGCCGTCCTTTACACCACCTATGAGGTTAACACACTTGACAGCAACAGAAGAGCTGGAGAGAGAGTCAACAGCAACACCTCTGAGATGATCTAGGGTAGAGTGGTCTGAGAGACACACAGGTTTATCTCTAGCTCCGTGACACAGGTGACCATATGTAGTAGCACTACTACCCTCACTGAGTCTGCTAGAGGAAGAGCAGACAGCGCTCTCTCTCCCTGTGGCCTCCATATAGCTGAAGGCTCTGGAGCTGTGCTGCTGGCACATGTTGCTACTGTTACACGAGCCTGTTACAGTAGAGGAGTGTGTCGTGGTGTTGGTGTAATGGAGGTCCAGATAACTGTCCTGTGATTGGCCCGTCTGCCTAAGGTCAAAAGTCATGCTGTTGTTATTGGCCGAGTGGTTGGAGGTCCAGTTGGTGGCTTCTCTCTCAGAGAAGAGATCACCATCGTCGATGTCCCCAGTGTCACTTTCTCCTCTCCTCCTGCCTCCCACCAAAAGTCCCCCATCCCCTGTCTCCACGTCGATGCTAATATGTTTAGCCATGGGTAGAGTCTTTCTGAGGGGACCCATCATGTCATAGTAGCCTTCACTAACCGTCCGCCTGGCTGTGGTAGTGAAGCCTTGGCTAGCCTCGAGGTAGGGGTCACAGTGTCCCAGACTAGGGCTACTCAGGCACTGGGAGTGGGAGGACCCCACCCCCAAAGGGGTTTCCAGCCTCCCCATTGGATGATGCAGGTTCAGCTGGGACATTATGGGCGTGTCCTCTGGTGATTGGCAACACGTCTCTCGAATGGGCGACTGTTCACAGTAGAAAGCCTGTCTCTGATTGGGTGAGAAGTACTGGTGGGACCGCCCCAGCTCCACGGGACTGGCTGTGCTGGCTGTCTGTCTCAGGAGAGGCTCCATGGTCAGGGACAAGGCCGGGCTATTGTCAGAGTCATGGGTACTGTGTTTACCCCCACTGCTGTCGCCTGCTGCTGCTGACCAGTAGGCACTGGGCTGGGACTGGGACTGGGACTGGGACTGGGGCTGTGGGGTTCTGCTCCCTGAGGAGAGGCTGCCATCCTCAGCCTCCAACCCAGGGCTGTAGTCAACCACACTATCATCCAGGTTGATATTACACTCCACCGGCTCCTCAATACGGATGTAGTACTCACTGCCGACCGAAGGGCTGTGAGCGCTCAACACCGGCACCACCCCTACCCCCGACCCTGACCCCGATCCGGAGTGGTCGGACTCGTAGTAGGATGGGGAGACCCCCAGAACAAGCCCTCCACCCCCTCCGTCCCCTTTACAGCTGCCCGAGGTGGAGGTGTTCCCGACGGGGTAGTATACGTCCTGGTAGTGAGGGTTGCCCTGGCCCAGAGGCCCGCTGGTGGATGAGGAACAGTATGGCTGCTCGGCTCTCGCCTGCTCCCACTTGTACTCAAAGTTGAGCCCACCATAGCTGGTCTCTGTCACGGTCAGGATGTCGTCACCGCTGTCTGAGTGGAAGCTGTCTTGGGAGAAGTGTTCTAGGAGGGGGAAGGAGTTGCGGGAGGTGGAGGCCGGCTCCAACTCCACTTCCCCAGGGATAGATGGTCGGGCTGGGGCAGGGACAGTAGTCTGGGCTAGTGGTGGAGGGGCTGGGGCGGTGTGGCTGTGGGTGGTGCTGCCAGTCAGGTTGGGTCTCAGGGAGTTCCAGCGCTGTTCAAAGTCCTCCTGGACTCCACTGGCCCCCTTGGCACACAGGTAGGTGAGGAGGAGGTGTACCTCCTCACTGTTGGGTCTCTGCTCTGGCTGCAGCCAGCAGAACTGCATCACTTCATACCTGGGGGGGGGGGGGGGGGCAGAGAGTGGGAGGGATGTGGGGAGAGAGAGGGTGAGGAGGTGGGAGCGACAGAGCGGGAGGGAGGGAGGGAGGAGGAGGGGAGTGACAGAGAAGGAGGGGAGGAGGGAGAGAAAGAGAGAGAAAGGGAGGGCCAGAGGGAGGGGGAGACAGACAGAGGAAGGGAGCAACAGTCAAAGGTAGGGAGGGAGGCAGATAGAGATAGAGGGAGCGACAGCGGAGGGAGGGAGGGAGGGAGGGAGAAAGAGAGTGGGAGGGAGCAAGAGAGAGAGGGGGAGAGAGAGAAAGAGGGGGGAGGGAGCGACAGACAGAGGGAGGGAGAGGGAGAGACAGGCGGAGGGAGCGACAGACAGACAGAGGGAGGGAGGGAGGGAGGGAGGGAGGGAGGGAGGGAGGGAGGGAGGGAGGGAGGGAGGGAGGGAGGGAGGGAGGGCAGAGGGTTGGGGAAGGGATGAAGAAGTGTTACTCTGTAATTCTGGAGGTTCATCAATAGTCCATTTATTATGAAAAATTGCTGTATCACACTGAAATGAGGCAGCTACCATGGAATTGATTTAGAAAACAGCAATATGATGAGGAAGTCCTTCGTCAGCTGTTTCTGGCCGCCAGTCTTACAATCTGACGAGAATATATACAAGCCAGATACAGAAACTGTGATTGGAAAGATTGGTCAGCATATAGGAAGGTATGTGTCTGTGTGTGTCAGCGTTAAATCCGCAGGTTGTTTAAAATGAGTAACATGCTTGATAAAAGGAACACTATTTGCCAGACATCCAGAGAAGGATGAATACATACAGTGGGGAGAACAAGTATTTGATACACTGCCGATTTTGCAGGTTTTCCTACTTACAAAGCATGTAGAGGTCTGTCATTTTTAGCATAGGCACACTTCAACTGTGAGAGACGGAATCTAAAACAAAAATCCAGAAAGTCACATTGTATGATTTTTAAGTAATTCATTTGCATTTTATTGCATGACATAAGTATTTGATCACCTACCAACCAGTAAGAATTCCGGCTCTCACAGACCTGTTAATTTTTCTTTAAGAAGCCCTCCTGTTCTCCACTCATTACCTGTATTAACTGCACCTGTTTGAACTCGTTACCTGTATAAAAGACACCTGTCCACACACTCAATCAAACAGACTCCAACCTCTCCACAATGGCCAAGACCAGAGAGCTGTGTAAGGACACCAGGGATAGAATTGTAGACCTGCACAAGGCTGGGATGGGCTACAGGACAATAGGCAAGCAGCTTGGTGAGAAGGCAACAACTGTTGGCACAATTATTAGAAAATGGAAGAAGTTCAAGATGACGGTCAATCACCCTCAGTCTGGGGCTCCATGCAATCTCACCTCGTCGGCATCAATGATCATGAGGAAGGTGAGGGATCAGCCCAGAACTACACAGCAGGACCTGGTCAATGACCTGAAGAGAGCTGGGACCACAGTCTCAAAGAAAACCATTAGTAACACACTACGCCGTCATGGATTAAAATCCTGCAGCGCACGCAAGGTCCCCGTGCTCAAGCCAGCGCATGTCCAGGCCCGTCTGAAGTTTGCCAATGACCATCTGGATGATCCAGAGGAGGAATGGGAGAAGGTCATGTGGTCTGATGAGACAAAAATAGAGCTTTTTGGTCTAAACTACACTCGTCGTGTTTGGAGGAAGAAAAAGGATGAGTACAACCCCAAGAACACCATCCCAACCGTTAAGCATGGAGGTGGAAACATCATTATTTGGGGATGCTTTTCTGCAAAGGGGACAAGACTACTGCACCGTATTGAGGGGAGGATGGATGGGGCCATGTCTCGCGAGATCTTGGCCAACAACCTCCTTCCCTCAGTAAGAGCATTGAAGATGGGTCGTGGCTGGGTCTTCCAGCATGACAACGACCCGAAACACACAGCCAGGGCAACTAAGGAGTGTCTCCGTAAGAAGCATCTCAAGGTCCTGGAGTAGCCTAGCCAGTCTCCAGGCCTGAACCCAATAGAAAATCTTTGGAGGGAGCTGAAAGTCCGTATTGCCCAACGGCAGCCCCGAAACATGAAGGATCTGGAGAAGGTCTGTATGGAGGAGTGGGCCAAAATCCCTGCTGCAGTGTGTGCAAACCTGGTCAACAACTACAGGAAACATATGATCTCTGTAATTGCAAACAAAGGTTTCTGTATTTCTGAAATATTAAGTTCTGCTTTTCTGATGTATCAAATACTTATGTCATGCAATAAAATGCAAATGAATTACTTAAAAATCATACAATGTGATTTTCTGGATTTTTGTTTTAGATTCTGTCTCTCACAGTTGAAGTGTACCTATGATAAAAAATTACAGACCTCTACATGCTTTGTAAGTAGGAAAACCTGCAAAATCGGCAGTGTATCAAATACGTGTGAGATGCCAGAAATATGTATTATATGGTGCTGACCAAATGAGAGGCTCATAGCCAGGTTAATAAGGTATTGATTACAACCCATGTCAGGAGAAGAAGACTAATGGTTGGTTCGTGCGCCAGTATAAAAGGCATTGATTGGTTGATATGAGGATAGGGAGTACTAATGATTGGTTACAGACCAAAGGATTGTGGTGTATCCTGCGTAGGCGCCCGTGTGCGCATTAGTGCATTTATGCATTTGTGTGTGTATGTGTGCACGCGCGTGTGTGTGTGTGTGTGTGTGTGTGTGTTTGTGTGTGTGTGTACTCACCAGCGCTCAGCCAGGGGTACTTTGAGCCGGGGCCTGGTTAGTTTGAGCTGCTGTTCCTTCACAGCGTAGGTCAGGACCTGTCTGTCAGTGTAGTGTCTGTACGGCTGGTTCCCCAACTCAAACAACTCCCAGATAGTCACTCCCAGAGACCTAGAACAGAGACAAACCCATGAAGTAACGTCTTCAGATAGTCACTCCCAGAGACCTAGAACAGAGACAAACCCATGAAGTGACGTCTTCAGATAGTCACTCCCAGAGACCTAGAACAGAGACAAACCCATGAAGTAACGTCTTCAGATAGTCACTCCCAGAGTCCTAGAACGGAGACAAACCCATGAAGTAACGTCTTCAGATAGTCACTCCCAGAGTCCTAGAACAGAGACAAACCCATAAAGAAACATCTTCAGATAGTCACTCCCAGAGACCTAGAACAGAGACAAACCCATGAAGAAACGTCTTCAGATAGTCACTCCCAGAGACCTAGAACAGAGACAAACCCATGAAGTAACGTCTTCAGATAGTCACTCCCAGAGACCTAGAACAGAGACAAACCCATGAAGAAACGTCTTCAGATAGTCACTCCCAGAGACCTAGAACAGAGACAAACCCATGAAGAAACGTCTTCAGATAGTCACTCCCAGAGACCTAGAACAGAGACAAACCCATGAAGTGACGTCTTCAGATAGTCACTCCCAGAGACCTAGAACGGAGACAAACCCATGAAGTGACGTCTTCAGATAGTCACTCCCAGAGTCCTAGAACGGAGACAAACCCATGAAGTAACGTCTTCAGATAGTCACTCCCAGA
>NW_027258573.1:0-66305 GCF_045791955.1 Oncorhynchus clarkii lewisi
GTCAGGATCTGTTGAAATCAGAACCTCAGCCAGGATCTGTTGAAATCAGAACCTCAGCCAGGATCTGTTGAAATCAGAACATCAGCCAGGATCTGTTGAAATCAGAACCTCAGTCAGGATCTGTTGAAATCAGAACCTCAGCCAGGATCTGTTGAAATCAGAACCTCAGCCAGGATCTGTTGAAATCAGAACCTCTGGCAGAATCTGTTGAAATCAGAACCTCGGCCAGGATCTGTTGAAATCAGAACCTCGGCCAGGATCTGTTGAAATCAGAACCTCAGCCAGGATCTGTTGAAATCAGAACCTCGGGCAGGATCTGTTATATCAGAACCTCAGCCAGGATCTGTAGAAATCAGAACCTCAGCCAGGATCTGTTGAAATCAGAACCTCAGCCAGGATCTGTTGAAATCAGAACCTCAGCCAGGATCTGTTGAAATCAGAACCTCAGCCAGGATCTGTTGAAATCAGAACCTCGGGCAGGATCTGTTATATCAGAACCTCAGCCAGGATCTGTTGAAATCAGAACCTCAGCCAGGATCTGTTGAAATCAGAACCTCAGCCAGGATCTGTTGAAATCAGAACCTCAGTCAGGATCTGTTAAATCAGAACCTCAGTCAGGATCTGTTAAATCAGAACCTCAGTCAGGATCTGTTAAATCAGAACCTCAGCCAGGATCTGTTGAAATCAGAACCTCGGCCAGGATCTGTTGAAATCAGAACCTCGGGCAGGATCGGTTATATCAGAACCTCAGCCAGGATCTGTTGAAATCAGAACCTCAGACAGGATATGTTAAATCAGAACCTCAGACAGGATATGTTAAATCAGAACCTCAGTCAGGATCTGTTAAATCAGAACCTCAGTCAGGATCTGTTAAATCAGAACCTCAGTCAGGATCTGTTAAATCAGAACCTCAGTCAGGATCTGGTAAATCAGAACCTCAGTCAGGATCTGGTAAATCAGAACCTCAGTCAGGATCTGGTAAACCAGAACCTCAGTCAGGATCTGGTAAATCAGAACCTCAGTCAGGATCTGTTAAATCAGAACCTTAGTCGGGATCTGTTAAATCAGAACCTCAGTCAGGATCTGGTAAATCAGAACCTCAGTCAGGATCTGTTGAAATCAGAACCTCAGACAGGATCTGTTGAAATCAGAACCTCAGTCAGGATCTGGTAAATCAGAACCTCAGTCAGGATCTGTTAAATCAGAACCTCAGACAGGATCTGTTGAAATCAGAACTTCAGACAGGATCTGGTAAATCAGAACCTCAGTCAGGATCTGTTGAAATCAGAACCTCAGACAGGATCTGGTAAATCAGAACCTCAGACAGGATCTGTTGAAATCAGAACCTCAGTCAGGATCTGGTAAATCAGAACCTCAGACAGGATCTGTTGAAATCAGAACCTCAGACAGGATCTGGTAAATCAGAACCTCAGACAGGATCTGTTGAAATCAGAACCTCAGTCAGGATCTGGTAAATCAGAACCTCAGTCAGGATCTGGTAAATCAGAACCTCAGTCATTGCTGTTTCAAAGGGCTTTAGTGCTGTAAGCCTTTATTTAAGAAGCCTTTGATACGGTTAATCACTTACAGTAGGATACCTCGTATTTAAATAAAACGGTATATGGGTATTGTTGATAAGGCTATTGGTTATTTCAGAATGTCCGCTCAGTGTGATGTAAATTACAGACCGACCAAGGACTTGTCACGGCAGATTTCCTCCTCTTCATCTGAAGAGGAGTAAGGATCGGACCAAGATGCGGCGTGGTAAGTGTTCGTCATTTTAATGGAAAAACTGAACACAAAGTGACAACCGTGACTCTAATGAACCACAGCACTAACAAGCAACATAACATAGACAATCACCCACAACCCACAATGACAAAACAGGCTACCTAAATATGGTTCCCAATCAGAGACAATGACTAACACCGGCCTCTGATTGAGAACCATATCAGGCCCAAACACAGAAACAGACAAACTAGACATCCAACATAGAATGCCCACTCAGATCACACCCTGACCAAACAAAACATAGAAACATACAAAGCAAACTATGGTCGGGGCGTGACAGGACTACAATGGCAGAAAAATTCCTGGCTAAAGGGCAGATATACTGTAGCATGTTGTTACTGTTGCTACAGAGCAGATATACTGTAGCATGTTGTTACTGTTGCTACAGGGCAGATATACTGTAGCATGTTGTTACTGTTGCTACAGAGCAGATATACTGTAGCATGTTGTTACTGTTGCTACAGAGCAGATATACTGTAGCATGTTGTTACTGTTGCTACAGGGCAGATATACTGTAGCATGTTGTTACTGTTGCTACAGGGCAGATATACTGTAGCATGTTGTTACTGTTGCTACAGGGCAGATATGCTGTAGCATGTTGTTACTGTTGCTACAAGGCAGATATACTGTAGCATGTTGTTACTGTTGCTACAGGGCAGATATACTGTAGCATGTTGTTACTGTTGCTAAAGGGCAGATATACTGTAGCATGTTGTTACTGTTACTACAGGGCAGATATACTGTAGCATGTTGTTACTGTTGCTACAGGGCAGATATACTGTAGCATGTTGTTACTGTTGCTACAGGGCAGATATACTGTAGCATGTTGTTACTGTTGCTAAAGGGCAGATATACTGTAGCATGATGATACTGTTGTTACAGGGCAGATATACTGTAGCATGTCATTACTGTTGCTACAGGGCAGATATACTGTAGCATGTTGTTACTGTTGCTACAGGGCAGATATACTGTAGCATGTCGTTACTGTTGCTACAGGGCAGATATACTGCAGGATGTTGTTACTGTTGCTAAAGGGCAGATATACTGTAGCTAGATGATACTGTTGTTACAGGGCAGATATACTGTAGCATGTCGTTACTGTTGCTACAGGGCAGATATATTGTAGCATGTTGTTACTGTTGCTAAAGGGCAGATATACTGTAGCATGTCGTTACTGTTGTTACAGGGCAGATATACTGTAGCATGTCGTTACTGTTGCTACAGGGCAGATATACTGTAGCATGTTGTTACTGTTGCTAAAGGGCAGATATACTGTAGCATGTCGTTACTGTTGCTACAGGGCAGATATACTGTATTATGTTGCTACTGTTGCTAAAGGGCAGATATACTGTAGCATGATGATACTGTTGTTACAGGTCAGATATACTGTAGCATGTTGTTACTGTTGCTACAAGGCAGATATACTGTAGCATGTTGTTACTGTTGCTACAAGGCAGATATACTGTAGCATGTTGTTACTGTTGCCACAAGGCAGATATACTGTAGCATGTTGTTACTGTTGCTACAAGGCAGGTTTTGGTATCCACGGTTTCTGGTTGGGGAAGGTTTTAATAGTCACCGTGTGTACAACATCTCCGATGCACTTGCTAATAAACTCGCTCACTTAATCAGCATATACATCAATGTTGTTATTCAACGCTATCCGGGAACATATCCCAGTTCAGTGATCGAAGAAATCTTGAGGCGTGGAATCAGATTGGTAGAACCAGCGTTGAAAAGGCTGAGCACAGCCGTTTCCTGTTTAAGTTTCTGTCTTTAGGCTGGGAGCAACAAAATGGAGTCGTGGTCAGATTTGCCGAAAGGAGGGCGGGGGAGGGCTCTGTATGCGTCGCGGAAGTAAGAGTAACAATGATCCAGGATTTTGCCAGCACGGGTCACGCATTCGATATGCTGATAACATTTAGGGAGCCTTGTTTTCAGATTAGCCTTGTAAAAATCCCCAGTTTCAATAAATGCAGCCTCGAGATATGTGGTTTCCAGTTTACATAGAGTCCGATGAAGATCTTTCACGGCCGTCGAAGTGTCTGCTTGGAGGGGAAATATACAACTGTGATTATAATCAAAGAAAATTCTCTTGGTAGATAATGCGGTAGGCATTTGATTGTAAGGAATTCTAGGTCAGGTGAACAGAAGGACTTGAGTTCCTGTATGTTATGATCACACCACGACTTGTTAATCATAAGGCATACACCTCCGCCCTTCTCCTTACCAGAGAGATGTTTGTTTCTGTCGGCGCGATGAGTGAAGAAACCAGGTGGCTATAGCGACTCTGATAACGTATCCCGAGTGATACGTAATTTTCTTTCCTAACCGACTTGCAAAAAAGTATAGTTTGTTAACAAGAAATTTGTGGAGTGGTTGAAAAACGAGTTTTAATGACTCCAACCTAGGTGTATGTAAACTTCCGACTTCAACTGTATCTATACTGTAGCATGATGGGTAATGAATGTGTGCGTGTGTGTATGTGTGTCGGAGGTAAACAGGCTCTGAAAGCTGTTCTATACAAGCTATCCTACAACAGCGTAATGAGGCAGGCTCAGCAGGATAATACAAGCTATCCTACAACAGCGTAATGAGGCAGGCTCAGCAGGATAATACAAGCTATCCTACAACAGTCTAATGAGGCAGGCTCGGGCAGGATAATACAAGCTATCCTACAACAGTCTAATGAGGCAGGCTCAGCAGGATAATAGAAGCTATCCTACAACAGTCTAATATGGCAGGCTCAGCAGGATAATACAAGCTATCCTACAACAGTCTAATGAGGCAGGCTCAGCAGGATAATACAAGCTATCCTACAACAGTCTAATGAGGCAGGCTCAGCAGGATAATACAAGCTATCCTACAACAGTCTAATGAGGCAGGCTCAGCAGGATAATACAAGCTATCCTACAACAGTCTAATGAGGCAGGCTCGGGCAGGATAATACAAGCTATCCTACAACAGTCTAATGAGGCAGGCTCAGCAGGATAATAGAAGCTATCCTACAACAGTCTAATATGGCAGGCTCAGCAGGATAATACAAGCTATCCTACAACAGTCTAATGAGGCAGGCTCAGCAGGATAATACAAGCTATCCTACAACAGTCTAATGAGGCAGGCTCAGCAGGATAATACAAGCTATCCTACAACAGTCTAATGAGGCAGGCTCAGCAGGATAATACAAGCTATCCTACAACAGTCTAATGAGGCAGGCTCAGCAGGACAAGCTATCCTACAACAGTGTAATGAGGCAGGCTCAGCAGGATAATACAAGCTATCCTACAACAGTCTAATGAGGCACGCTCAGCAGGATAATACAAGCTATCCTACAACAGTCTAATGAGGCAGGCTCAGCAGGATAATACAAGCTATCCTACAACAGTCTAATGAGGCAGGCTCAGCAGGATAATACAAGCTATCCTACAACAGTCTAATGAGGCAGGCTCAGCAGGATAATACAAGCTATCCTACAACAGTCTAATGAGGCAGGCTCAGCAAGATAATACAAGCTATCCTACAACAGTCTAATGAGGCAGGCTCGGGCAGGATAATACAAGCTATCCTACAACAGCGTAATGAGGCAGGCTCAGCAGGATAATACAAGCTATCCTACAACAGTGTAATGAGGCAGGCTCAGCAGGATAAGGGGACCACCTTCCCAAATCGAATAACAACCTCATAATATTGTCAGGTTATATTTCATTACAACGTTTTGAATAATACAAAAAATATTTGCCGATTCACCATGAATACTTCTCCATGCAACCTTAAGATGAATGAATGACTCACTACTGTAGTGGCTCTGGATAAGAGAGTCTGCTAAATGACTCACTACTGTAGTGGCTCTGGATAAGAGAGTCTGCTAAATGACTCACTACTGTAGTGGCTCTGGATGAGAGAGTCTGCTAAATGACTCACTAACTGTAGTGGCTCTGGATAAGAGAGTCTGCTAAATGACTCACGAACTGTAGTGGCTCTGGATAAGAGAGTCTGCTAAATGACTCACTAACTGTAGTGGCTCTGGATAAGAGAGTCTGCTAAATGACTCACTACTGTAGTGGCTCTGGATCAGAGAGTCTGCTAAATGACTCACTAACTGTAGTGGCTCTGGATAAGAGAGTCTGCTAAATGACTCACTACTGTAGTGGCTCTGGATGAGAGAGTCTGCTAAATGACTCACTAACTGTAGTGGCTCTGGATAAGAGAGTCTGCTAAATGACTCACGAACTGTAGTGGCTCTGGATAAGAGAGTCTGCTAAATGATTCACTACTGTAGTGGCTCTGGATGAGAGAGTCTGCTAAATGATTCACTACTGTAGTGGCTCTGGATAAGAGAGTCTGCTAAATGATTCACTACTGTAGTGGCTCTGGATAAGAGAGTCTGCTAAATGACTCACTAACTGTAGTGGCTCTGGATAAGAGAGTCTGCTAAATGATTCACTACTGTAGTGGCTCTGGATAAGAGACTCTGGATAAGAGAGTCTGCTAAATGACTCACTACTGTAGTGGCTCTGGATAAGAGAGTCTGCTAAATGATTCACTACTGTAGTGGCTCTGGATGAGAGAGTCTGCTAAATGATTCACTACTGTAGTGGCTCTGGATAAGAGACTCTGGATAAGAGAGTCTGCTAAATGACTCACTACTGTAGTGGCTCTGGATAAGAGAGTCTGCTAAATGATTCACTACTGTAGTGGCTCTGGATAAGAGACTCTGGATAAGAGAGTCTGCTAAATGACTCACTACTGTAGTGGCTCTGGATCAGAGAGTCTGCTAAATGACTCACTAACTGTAGTGGCTCTGGATAAGAGAGTCTGCTAAATGACTCACTACTGTAGTGACTCTGGATAAGAGAGTCTGCTAAATGATTCACTACTGTAGTGGCTCTGGATAAGAGAGTCTGCTAAATGACTCACTACTGTAGTGGCTCTGGATCAGAGAGTCTGCTAAATGACTCACTAACTGTAGTGGCTCTGGATAAGAGAGTCTGCTAAATGATTCACTAACTGTAGTGGCTCTGGATAAGAGAGTCTGCTAAATGACTCACTAACTGTAGTGGCTCTGGATAAGAGAGTCTGCTAAATGACTCACTACTGTAGTGGCTCTGGATCAGAGAGTCTGCTAAATGACTCACTAACTGTAGTGGCTCTGGATAAGAGAGTCTGCTAAATGATTCACTAACTGTAGTGGCTCTGGATAAGAGAGTCTGCTAAATGACTCACTAACTGTAGTGGCTCTGGATAAGAGAGTCTGCTAAATGACTCACTAACTGTAGTGGCTCTGGATAAGAGAGTCTGCTAAATGATTCACTAACTGTAGTGGCTCTGGATCAGAGAGTCTGCTAAATGATTCACTACTGTAGTGGCTCTGGATAAGAGAGTCTGCTAAATGATTCACTACTGTAGTGGCTCTGGATAAGAGAGTCTGCTAAATGATTCACTACTGTAGTGGCTCTGGATAAGAGAGTCTGCTAAATGATTCACTACTGTAGTGGCTCTGGATCAGAGAGTCTGCTAAATGATTCACTACTGTAGTGGCTCTGGATAAGAGAGTCTGCTAAATGACTCACTAACTGCAGTGGCTCTGGATAAGAGAGTCTGCTAAATGACTCACTAACTGTAGTGGCTCTGGATCAGAGAGTCTGCTAAATGACTCACTACTGTAGTGGCTCTGGATAAGAGAGTCTGCTAAATGACTCACTAACTGTAGTGGCTCTGGATCAGAGAGTCTGCTAAATGACTCACTAACTGTAGTGGCTCTGGATCAGAGAGTCTGCTAAATGATTCACTACTGTAGTGGCTCTGGATAAGAGAGTCTGCTAAATGATTCACTACTGTAGTGGCTCTGGATCAGAGAGTCTGCTAAATGACTCACTACTGTAATGACTCTGGATAAAAGAGTCTGCTAAATGATTCACTACTGTAGTGGCTCTGGATAAGAGAGTCTGCTAAATGATTCACTAACTGTAGTGGCTCTGGATCAGAGAGTCTGCTAAATGACTCACTAACTGTAGTGGCTCTGGATAAGAGAGTCTGCTAAATGATTCACTACTGTAGTGGCTCTGGATAAGAGAGTCTGCTAAATGATTCACTAACTGTAGTGGCTCTGGATAAGAGAGTCTGCTAAATGATTCACTGCTGTAGTGGCTCTGTATAAGAGAGTCTGCTAAATGATTCACTACTGTAGTGGCTCTGGATCAGAGAGTCTGCTAAATGACTCACTACTGTAATGACTCTAGATAAAAGAGTCTGCTAAATGACTCACTACTGTAGTGGCTCTGGATAAGAGAGTCTGCTAAATGATTCACTACTGTAGTGGCTCTGGATAAGAGAGTCTGCTAAATGATTCACTACTGTAGTGGCTCTGGATAAGAGAGTCTGTTAAATGATTCACTACTGTAGTGACTCTGGATAAGACTCACTCTGGTCTCATATGAATATGAGGGGCCTGGATTGATGCATTGTACACTTCACTATGTTCCTCAGATGTTAAAATGCAGAAAGGCTTCCCAATACTGTCAGGAAGGAACAGAATCAACATGGCAAAATAATCACTTCTAAATCAAGAAACCATTTTTAACACATTTCTGTTGACTGTCTCCTAAATGTACATCCTGTCAAACTCATAGATTATTTATGATGCAGCAGTCAAAGCAGGGCTTCTGATTGGCTGCATTAATATTCAGTATCATTGTTTATATTATGTTTGACAGGAGGAAACAGCGTGATATTCATTTATTTATTTATGTAGCTGTACGAAACATGTACTGTGCAATGTACTGTATGTCCACTTGCATATGCACATTGTAGGATACTTACCATAGATTACTTACCATAGATTACTTATCACATTATAAATGAATGTATGCAGCTATACTCAGTGGTGCAGTGGAGGATATATGTAGTGGTGTAGTGGAGGGAATATGTAGTGGTGTAGTGGAGGGTATATGTAGTGATGTAGTGGAGGGTATATGTAGTGGTGTAGTGGAGGGAATATGTAGTGGTGTAGTGGAGGGAATATGTAGTGGTGTAGTGGAGGGTATATGTAGTGGTGTAGTGGAGGGTATATGTAGTGGTGTAGTGGAGGGTATATGTAGTGGTGTAGTGGAGGGTATATGCAGCTATACTCAGTGGTGTAGTGGAGGGAATATGTAGTGGTGTAGTGGAGGGTATATGTAGTGGTGTAGTGGAGGGTATATGTAGTGGTGTAGTGGAGGGTATATGCAGCTATACTCAGTGGTGTAGTGGAGGGAATATGTAGTGGTGTAGTGGAGGGAATATGTAGTGGTGTAGTGGAGGGAATATGTAGTGGTGTAGTGGAGGGAATATGTAGTGGTGTAGTGGAGGGAATATGTAGTGGTGTAGTGGAGGGTATATGCAGCTATACTCAGTGGTGTAGTGGAGGGTATATGTAGTGGTGTAGTGGAGGGTATATGTAGTGGTGTAGTGGAGGGAATATGTAGTGGTGTAGTGGAGGGTATATGTAGTGGTGTAGTGGAGGGAATATGCAGCTATACTCAGTGGTGTAGTGGAGGGAATATGTAGTGGTGTAGTGGAGGGAATATGCAGCTATACTCAGTGGTGTAGTGGAGGGAATATGTAGTGGTGTAGTGGAGGGTATATGTAGTGGTGTAGTGGAGGGAATATGCAGCTATACTCAGTGGTGTAGTGGAGGGAATATGTAGTGGTGTAGTGGAGGGTATATGTAGTGGTGTAGTGGAGGGAATATGTAGTGGTGTAGTGGAGGGAATATGTAGTGGTGTAGTGGAGGGTATATGTAGTGGTGTAGTGGAGGGTATATGTAGTGGTGTAGTGGAGGGTATATGTAGTGGTGTAGTGGAGGGAATATGTAGTGGTGTAGTGGAGGGAATATGTAGTGGTGTAGTGGAGGGAATATGTAGTGGTGTAGTGGAGGGTATATGTAGTGGTGTAGTGGAGGGAATATGCAGCTATACTCAGTGGTGTAGTGGAGGGAATATGTAGTGGTGTAGTGGAGGGTATATGCAGCTATACTCAGTGGTGTAGTGGAGGGTATATGTAGTGGTGTAGTGGAGGGTATATGTAGTGGTGTAGTGGAGGGAATATGCAGCTATACTCAGTGGTGTAGTGGAGGGAATATGTAGTGGTGTAGTGGAGGGAATATGTAGTGGTGTAGTGGAGGGAATATGTAGTGGTGTAGTGGAGGGAATATGTAGTGGTGTAGTGGAGGGTATATGTAGTGGTGTAGTGGAGGGAATATGTAGTGGTGTAGTGGAGGGAATATGTAGTGGTGTAGTGGAGGGTATATGTAGTGGTGTAGTGGAGGGTATATGCAGCTATACTCAGTGGTGTAGTGGAGGGAATATGTAGTGGTGTAGTGGAGGGTATATGTAGTGGTGTAGTGGAGGGAATATGTAGTGGTGTAGTGGAGGGAATATGTAGTGGTGTAGTGGAGGGAATATGTAGTGGTGTAGTGGAGGGTATATGCAGCTATACTCAGTGGTGTAGTGGAGGGAATATGTAGTGGTGTAGTGGAGGGAATATGTAGTGGTGTAGTGGAGGGAATATGTAGTGGTGTAGTGGAGGGAATATGTAGTGGTGTAGTGGAGGGTATATGCAGCTATACTCAGTGGTGTAGTGGAGGGAATATGTAGTGGTGTAGTGGAGGGAATATGTAGTGGTGTAGTGGAGGGAATATGCAGCTATACTCAGTGAATGTATGTGTCAAATACCTGACTGTGCCCAGCATCACGTGGTACGGCTCATTATATTGTTGTGTACTGAGGAACATGTAACTTGGTTACAGAAGAAAATCACTTTCAATGACCTTATGTTGGGGGCTTTCATCAAGGTTACTGTTTCTATAGGTTGGGGGCTTTCATCAAGGTGTTTCTGTAGGTTGGGGGCTTTCATCAAGGTTAGTGTTTCTGTAGGTTGGGGGCTTTCATCAAGGTGTTTCTATAGGTTGGGGGCTTTCATCAAGGTGTTTCTATAGGTTGGGGGCTTTCATCAAGGTGTTTCTATAGGTTGGGGGCTTTCATCAAGGTGTTTCTATAGGTTGGGGGCTTTCATCAAGGTGTTTCTATAGGTTGGGGGCTTTCATCAAGGTGTTTCTATAGGTTGGGGGCGTTCATCAAGGTTAGTGTTTCTGTAGGTTGGGGGGCTTTCATCAAGGTGTTTCTATAGGTTGGGGGCTTTCATCAAGGTGTTTCTATAGGTTGGGGGCGTTCATCAAGGTTAGTGTTTCTGTAGGTTGGGGGGCTTTCATCAAGGTGTTTCTATAGGTTGGGGGCGTTCATCAAGGTGTTTCTATAGGTTTGTGGCTTTCATCAAGGTGTTTCTATAGGTTGGGGGCGTTCATCAAGGTTAGTGTTTCTGTAGGTTGGGGGGCTTTCATCAAGGTGTTTCTGTAGGTTGGGGGCTTTCATCAAGGTTAGTGTTTCTGTAGGTTGGGGGGCGTTCATCAAGGTTAGTGTTTCTTTAGGTTGGGGGCTTTCATCAAGGTTAGTGTTTCTATAGGTTGGGGGGCTTTCATCAAGGTTAGTGTTTCTTTAAGATGGGGGCTTTCATCAAGGTTAGTGTTTCTATAGGTTGGGGGGCTTTCATCAAGGTGTTTCTATAGGTTTGTGGCTTTCATCAAGGTTAGTGTTTCTGTAGGTTGGGGGCTTTCATCAAGGTTAGTGTTTCTTTAAGATGGGGGCTTTCATCAAGGTTAGTGTTTCTTTAGGTTGGGGGCTTTCATCAAGGTGTTTCTATAGGTTGGGGGCTTTCATCAAGGTTAGTGTTTCTGTAGGTTGGGGGCGTTCATCAAGGTTAGTGTTTCTATAGGTTGGGGGGCTTTCATCAAGGTTAGTGTTTCTGTAGGTTGGGGGGCTTTCATCAAGGTTAGTGTTTCTTTAGGTTGGGGGGCTTTCATCAAGGTGTTTCTATAGGTTGGGGGCTTTCATCAAGGTGTTTCTATAGGTTGGGGGCGTTCATCAAGGTTAGTGTTTCTGTAGGTTGGGGGCTTTCATCAAGGTTAGTGTTTCTGTAGGTTGGGGGGCTTTCATCAAGGTGTTTCTGTAGGTTGGGGGCTTTCATCAAGGTTAGTGTTTCTATAGGTTGGGGGCTTTCATCAAGGTTAGTGTTTCTGTAGGTTGGGGGCTTTCATCAAGGTTAGTGTTTCTGTAGGTTGGGGGCTTTCATCAAGGTTAGTGTTTCTGTAGGTTGGGGGCTTTCATCAAGGTTAGTGTTTCTTTAGGTTGGGGGCTTTCATCAAGGTGTTTCTATAGGTTGGGGGCTTTCATCAAGGTTAGTGTTTCTTTAGGTTCAGGGCTTTCATCAAGGTTAGTGTTTCTGTAGGTTGGGGGCTTTCATCAAGGTTAGTGTTTCTGTAGGTTGGGGGCTTTCATCAAGGTTAGTGTTTCTGTAGGTTGGGGGCTTTCATCAAGGTTAGTGTTTCTGTAGGTTGGGGGCTTTCATCAAGGTGTTTCTGTAGGTTGTGGGCGTTCATCAAGGTTAGTGTTTCTGTAGGTTGGGGGCTTTCATCAAGGTGTTTCTGTAGGTTGGGGGCGTTCATCAAGATTAGTGTTTCTGTAGGTTGGGGGCTTTCATCAAGGTTAGTGTTTCTGTAGGTTGGGGGCTTTCATCAAGGTTAGTGTTTCTATAGGTTGGGGGCTTTCATCAAGGTGTTTCTGTAGGTTGGGGGCTTTCATCAAGGTTAGTGTTACTATAGGTTGGGGGCTTTCATCAAGGTGTTTCTGCAGGTTGGGGGCTTTCATCAAAGTGTTTCTGTAGGTTGGGGGCTTTCATCAAGGTGTTTCTTAGTGTAGCGTCGTCTCCAGGTTATTGAACACACAGCACATATCAGCCTGGGATATCAAACATTCAGAGTTGGTCATAGTGGGAGTGACCATAGAATTATATGGGAGTGACCTCACTGAGTAAAGTATTTGTCATCAGAATATGTCCATTGTTAGTGTAACAGTATAGACTTTACGTCCGTCCCCTCGCCCCGACCTGGGCGCGAACCAGGGGCGCTCTGCACACATCAACAGTCACCCTCGAAGCATCATTACCCATCGCTCCACAAAAGGCCCTTGCAGAACCACTACTTCCAAGGTCTCAGAGCGAGTGACGTGACCAATTGAAACGCCACTAGCGCGCACCACCGCTAACTAGCTAGCCATTTCACATTGGCTACATTAGCAAAAACATCCCCCCTGGTCGTCACTAGTTAACACAGCCACAGTCAGAATTATGGCTAAACTCCGCCCGTTTCTACAGTTTCTCTTCATAAAAATGTATTTTAAACCTAACCCTAACATTAAACCTAACCTTAACCACACTGATAACACTATGACTAACCCTAACCTTAAATTAAGACCAAACACACATTTTAGTTTTCATGAATTTTTACGATATAGCCAATGTTGACTTTGTGGCTGTGTTATCTAGTGGAAGCCATTCCCCCTGGTCTTGAGTGAGAAAAAAACAACAGGTCCTACCTTCCAGCTAGCTAATTAGCACAGGACATAGCTAGCTAGCTAATTAGCAAAGGACATGGCTAGCTAGCTAATTAGCAAAGGATATAATTAGCTAGCTAATTAGCAAAGGACATAGCTAGCTAGCTAATTAGCAAAGGACATAGCTAGCTAGCTACTTAGCAAAGGATATAGCTAGCTAGCTAATGGCTTCCCCAAGAAGAAGAAAGACAACCCAATAAAATCTGTGGTCGATGTGTGTCGCGCATGTGGGGAAAACTAGACGAAGAAGAATTTGAGTTACAAACACAATCTCTTTATTGCCAAGACGTCGGGCTGATAAGACAGCTAAGACATTGGGCCGATAAGACAGCCAAGACGTCAGTCGATAAGACAGCCAAGACGTCGGCCGATAAGACAGCCAAGACATAGCCGATAAGACAGCCAAGACGTCGCCGATAAGACAGCCAAGACGTCGGCCGATAAGACAGCCAAGACGTTGGACCGATAAGACAGCCAAGACGTCGGGCCGATAAGACAGCCAAGACGTCAGCCGATATGACAGCCAAGACGTCGGCTGATAAAACGGAGCTACAGAAGACAAGGGAAGGTGTTGTGGGTGATGATTGGTTAGTAGATTAAGCCAATGAGTAATGATTCTCCCAGCACTCTGTATTGACTAACGAAGGCCAAGTTCAATGCGTTGGTCCACCAGACCTTCCGCACATTTGGGAACGATATTGGTAGTTGCTGTTTGAGATCCTTGGGACCCCATTGAAGTTGAAATGTAAAATGGTTAAGGTTAGGATTAAGGACCTTTCAAGGTTCCCGGATAGCACTACCCAAACGTTTGAAGCTCGCTCTGGCCCCCTCCATGATGTTGCACCAATGAAGTGATGTGATTTTGATCATGTGCTTTCTCTGCAAGGGCTTAGTAACAATAGTTTTGATTTTCTCTTGTCAGGATTAAGCTGTCCAAATTTAAATGATGTCCCACTCTATTCGAATTCACCCTTTGGGTAGCCTCTGAAATCAAACTCGCAACTCTGGCAATGCAAGCGCCATGCCATGCCATGCTCTATCAAACTAAGCCATATAGGACTACCAGTTGTTCACACAGAGTGTCATTCCTTCGTTGGATAATTTTAGCCAAAATTAGAGTATACCCACTTCTCCACGCACCCCTACAGCACTGACTATGCTCCATAAATCATTGACACCGTTTCCACTTCTGCTGCATACATCACATCACCTATAGCAACATGGGTGCACGGTATGCTCCCTCCTCCTTCTCATCTGGTCGACTCCTCGACGCATTACTACACGTAGCCAAGCACACATCCACTGCGGGCAAATGGCTATATTGATCAGTATATTAACTGCGCTATTTATATTGGGGGGGAAGGGGGAGGGGACGCTAGAATGCACAACAAGAACACAGGGTGATGGCAAATAAATCAATCTATATAGACTTACCCCGGAGCACACTGGTTTTATCCATGTACATAGCGCAGCAAAACACAAATCCAGTCATTAAAAAAACCCGAACGGGAGACAGAATCTCCCAATCGCAACGGAATAAGAACCTAGGCGATGGGACCGAGCCACAGTTAAGGCTGTATTCCTATTTCTAAAGCAATCCCCGGGTGTTCTGTCTGCCACCGAAGAACAGACAGCGAGACTACATAAAAATAAAAAATAAATATATATATAGGTTAAAATATGTAGGTTAAA
Source organism: Oncorhynchus clarkii lewisi (assembly GCF_045791955.1). NCBI lineage: Eukaryota > Metazoa > Chordata > Actinopteri > Salmoniformes > Salmonidae > Oncorhynchus > Oncorhynchus clarkii. The sequence goes on from NW_027258573.1 coordinate 14,967, forward strand.
TGGCTGTGAACGGGGAAAGGCAGTCGGGATGGCCCTCCCTGGTCGTCAGAGCACCGGGCGCAATGACAGCATCGGTTCAGCAGCAGCGGCGGCAGCATCCTCTGCTCACTGGGTCAAGCGCAGGGCTGATATTATCAGCATCCAAGCAGCAAATTATTTTTCCTCTGGCAGCACAACGATATCCTTTAAACGATAGTCTTACAAATCTGGTGCATGATACACGATTAATAATCCACCAATCAATGTAGACATTTGTATCCGTCAACGGATTTTAAAATAAATAAATATTGTGTTGCTTTGCGGCCCACCCCTCTCTGTCCTCTCCGCTGCTGTCCTAGTAACACAGCGCCAGAGTGCAGCATCATATTGCCATTGGAATCACATGCATTATGACCCCAGCCAGCCGAGCCTCCCTCCCCTCTCTCACACTCCTCCCGTCTCCACATCCGACATCCTCTCTCTCTCTCTCTCTCTCTCTCTCTCGTTTTTCAGTTTCCTTGACAACAAATTAGAGGTAGATTATATTTGTTTGGTTCTATATCAGAAAGGAAGGCACAGTGATGCCGAAACGTTGATAAATACACATTTAAATTGCTGGGAGATTATCTTTCTTTATTTTGATAGTCTATATCAGAACCCAACACTTGTAGACAGACATGCTACCGCATTGTCCAATGAAATATGGATCACGGCAGCTAGCTGGATATCAGCCGTGCTACAATGGATACATGATAATAGCTATAGTGCCTCGTTAATTTGCTGTGGCGTCATTGTCTTTATTGATGGCACAGCCTCTTCTTATTTATTTGTTCAGATCCAGATGGGTTGTTTGGTTCAGACAGGATTAAGGACTTGGGTTGAAACACACAAACACACAACACACATACAAACACACATGCACACACACACACACACACTAACACACACACACTAACACACAAACACACAACACACACACACACACACACTAACACAATAACACACACACACAAACACACACATACACACACTCACTAACACACACTCACTAACATACTAAAACGCACTCACACATGCACACAACACTCAATAACACACACACACTAATACACTATGAGAGAGAGAGAGAGAGAGAGAGAGAGAGAGAGAGAGAGAGAGAGAGAGAGAGAGAGAGAGAGAGAGAGAGAGAGAGAGAGAGAGAGACGCATGTGTGGGTCATAGATAGTGGGATTTATAAACCTCCACCTCCACCTCCACCCCTCCCTCTCCCTCTCCTTGGCCCGTGTCAGGTCACCCTGCTGGGGGTGCTGAATGAGCAGCTCAGCCCTCCAGCCCTGGCTCTCTCTGACGCCACTAAATGGAGAGATTTACCCTCTTGATTTCCCCAGAGAGAGTGCCATCTGCCCACTGTCACCACGCCACTACACACACACACACACACACACACACACACACACACACACACACACACACACACACACACTAAGCATGACAATGGAACATGTGACACCCTGCTACATGTTAAATGAGAGAAACACATGACACGTGGTCTATTGTACTGTATACACATGCAGAAACTCATCACCCCATCACCACCATCACCTTATCACCACCGTCACCTTATCACCACCATCACCGTATCACCACCATCACCCCATCACTACCATCACCTTATCACCACCCTCACCTTATCACCACCAACACCACCATCACCCCATCACTACCATCACCTTATCACCACCCTCACCTTATCACCACCATCACCACCCTCACCTTATCACCACCATCACCACCTTCACCTTATCACCACCATCACTTTATCACCACCATCACCACCCTCACCCCATCAACACCATTACCACCCTCACCCCAACACCACCCTCACCTTATCACCACCATCACCACCAACACCTTATCATCACCATCACCTTATCACCACCATCACCCCATCAACACCATCACCACCCTCACCCCATCACCATCATATCACCACCATCACCTTATCACCACCATCACCTTATCACCACCATCACCACCATCACCTTATCACCACCACCACCCCATCACCACCCTTACCCCATCACCACCATCACCTTATCACCACCATCATCACCATCACCTTATCACCACCATCACCACAATAACCCCATCACCCACATCACCCCATCACCACCATCACCTTATCACCACCATCACCCCATCACCACCATCACCTTATCACCACATCACCACCATCACCTTATCACCACCATCACCCCATCACCACCATCACCACCATCACCACCATCACCACCCTCACCCCATCACCACCATCACCTTATCACCACCATCACCACCATCACCTTATCACCACCATCACCACCATCACCATATCACCGCCATCACCCCATCACCACCATCACCTTATCACCACCCTCACCCCATCACCACCATCACCCCATCACCACCATCACCTTATCACCACCATCACCACCATGACCTTATCACCACCATCACCTTATCACCACCATCACCCCATCACCACCATCACCTTATCGCCACCATCACCCCATCACCACCATCACCCCAATCACCCACACAAACATAATCACCCCCACCACACATACACCATCACCCCACCACACAAACATACTCCCCCCCACCACACATACACCATAACCCCCCACCACACATACACATCACCCCCCACCACACAAACATACTCCCCCCCACCACACATACACCATCACCCCCCACCACACAAACACACTCCACCCCACCACACATACACCATCACCCCCCACCACACAAACATACTCCCCCCCCCACCACACATACACCATCACACCCCACCACACAAACACACTCCCCCAACCCACGACACATCACCATCACCCCCCACCACACATACACCATCAACCCCCACCACACATACACCACATTCTCCTCAAACTGGTGAGTATTAGCCATTTCCTTCCTCTGTCCTAAAGCATGAAACTTACCCTGGTCCTATAACCCTGGTACTAAAACCCTGGTCCTATAATCCTGGTCCTCCTAACACTAACCCTGGTCTTCCTAACACTAACCCTGGTCCTATAACCCTGGTCCTCAAAACACTAACCCTGGTCCTATAACCCTGGTCCTATAACCCTGGGCCTCCTAACACTAACCCTGGTCCTATAACCCTGGTCCTCGAAACACTAACTCTGGTCCTATAACACTGGTCCTCAAAACACTAACCCTGGTCCTATAACCCTGGTCCTATAACCCTGGGCCTCCTAACACTAACCCTGGTCCTATAACCCTGGTCCTCAAAACACTAACCCTGGTCCTATAACCCTGGTCCTCAAAACACTAAACCTGGTCCTATAACCCTGGTCCTCAAAACACTAACCCTGGTCCTATAACCCTGGTCATATAACCCTGGAACTATAACCCTGGTCCTCCTAACACTAACCCTGGTCCTCCTAACACTAACCCTGGTCCTATAACCTTGGTCCTATAACCCTGGTCCTCCTAACACTAACCCTGGCCCTATAACCCTGGCCCTATAACCCTGGCCCTCCTAACACTAACCCTGGTCCTATAACCCTGGTCATATAACCCTGGTCCTCCAAACACTAACCCTGGTCCTCCTAACACTAACCCTGGTCCTAAAAACCTGGCCCTATAACCCTGGTCCTCCTAACACTACCCTGGTCCTCCTAACACTAACCCTGGCCCTATAACCCTGGTCCTATAACCCTGTTCCTATAACCCTGGTCCTCCTAACACTAACCCTGGTCCTCCTAACACTAACCCTGGTCTTCCTAACACTAACCCTGGTCCTATAACCCTGGTCCTCAAAACACTAACCCTGGTCCTATAACCCTGGTCCTATAACCCTGGTCCTCCTAACACTAACCCTGGTCCTCCTAACACTAACCCTGGTCTTCCTAACACTAACCCTGGTCCTATAACCCTGGTCCTCCTAACACTAACCCTGGTCCTATAACCCTGGCCCTATAACCCTGGCCCTCCTAACACTAACCCTGGCCCTATAACCCTGGTCCTATAACCCTGTTCCTATAACCCTGGTCCTCCTAACACTAACCCTGGTCCTCCTAACACTAACCCTGGTCTTCCTAACACTAACCCTGGTCCTATAACCCTGCTCCTCAAAACACTAACCCTGGTCCTATAACCCTGGTCCTATAACCCTGGGCCTCCTAACACTAACCCTGGTCCTATAACCCTGGTCCTCGAAGCACTAACTCTGGTCCTATAACCCTGGGCCTCAAAACACTAACCCTGGTCCTATAACCCTGGTCCTATAACCCTGGGCCTCCTAACACTAACCCTGGTCCTATAACCCTGGTCCTCAAAACACCCTGGTCATATAACCCTAGTCCTCAAAACACTAAACCTGGTCCTATAACCCTGGTCCTCAAAACACTAACCCTGGTCCTATAACCCTGGTCCTATAACCCTGGAACTATAACCCTGGTCCTCCTAACACTAACCCTGGTCCTCCTAACACTAACCCTGGTCCTAAAAGCCTGGCCCTATAACCCTGGTCCTCCTAACACTAACCCTGGCCCTATAACCCTGGTTCTATAACACTGTTCCTATAACCCTGGTCCTCATAACACTAACCCTGGTCCTCCTAACACTAACCCTGGTTCTATAACCCTGGTCCTCCTAACACTAACCCTGGCCCTATAACCCTGGTCCTATAACCCTGGTCCTCCTAACACTAACCCTGGTCCTCCTAACACTAACCCTGGTCCTCCTAACACTAACCCTGGTCCTCTGGACACTAACCCTGGTCCAATAACCCTGGTCCTATAACCCTGGCCCTATAACCCTGGTCCCATAACCCTAGTCCTCCTAACACTAACCCTGGTCCTAAAACCCTGGCCCTATAACCCTAGTCCTCCTAATACTAACCCTGGTCCTATAACCCTGGCCCTATAACCCTGGCCCTATAACCCTGGTCCTATAACCCTGGTCCTCCTAACACTAACCCTGGTCCTATAACCCTGGTCCTCCTGACACTAACCCTGGTCCTATAACCCTCGTCCTCCTACCACTAGCCCTATAACCCTGGTCCTCCTGACACTAACCCTGGCCCTATAACCCTGGTCCTCCTAACACTAACCCTGGCCCTATAACCCTGGTCCTCCTAACACTAACCCTGGTCCTATAACCCTGGCCCTATAACTCTGGCCCTATAACCCTGGCCCTCCTAACACTAACCCTGGTCCTATAACCCTGGTCATATAACCCTGGTCCTCCAAACACTAACCCTGGTCCTCCTAACACAAACCGTGGTCCTAAAACACTGGCCCTATAACCCTGGTCCTCCTAACACTACCCTGGTCCTCCTAACACTAACCCTGGCCCTATAACCCTGGTCCTATAACCCAGTTCCTATAACCCTGGTCCTCCTAACACTAACCCTGGTCCTCCTAACACTAACCCTGGTCTTCGTAACACTAACCCTGGTCCTATAACCCTGTTCCTATAACCCTGGGCCTCTTAACACTAACCCTGGTCCTATAACCCTGGTCCTCGAAACACTAACTCTGGTCCTATAACCCTGGTCCTCAAAACACTAACCCTGGTCCTATAACCCTGTTCCTATAACCCTGGCCCTATAACCCTGGCCCTATAACCCTGGTCCTACAACCCTGGTCCTCCTAACACTAACCCTGGTCCTATAACCCTGGTCCTCCTGACACTGACCCTGGTCCTATAACCCTCCTCCTCCTACCACTAACTCTGGTCCTATAACCCTGGTCCTCAAAACACTAACCCTGGTCCTATAACCCTGTTCCTATAACCCTGGCCCTATAACCCTGGCCCTATAACCCTGGTCCTACAACCCTGGTCCTCCTAACACTAACCCTGGTCCTCCTAACACTAACCCTGGTCCTAAAAGCCTGGCCCTATAACCCTGGTCCTCCTAACACTAACCCTGGCCCTATAACCCTGGTTCTATAACACTGTTCCTATAACCCTGGTCCTCCTAACACTAACCCTGGTCCTCCTAACACTAACCCTGGTCCTATAACCCTGGTCCTCCTAACACTAACCCTGGCCCTATAACCCTGTTCCTATAACCCTGGTCCTCCTAACACTAACCCTGGTCCTCCTAACACTAACCCTGGTCCTCCTAACACTAACCCTGGTCCTCCTAACACTAACCCTGGTCCTCTGGACACTAACCCTGGTCCAATAACCCTGGTCCTATAACCCTGGCCCTATAACCCTGGTCCCATAACCCTAGTCCTCCTAACACTAACCCTGGTCCTAAAACCCTGGCCCTATAACCCTAGTCCTCCTAATACTAACCCTGGTCCTATAACCCTGGCCCTATAACCCTGGCCCTATAACCCTGGTCCTATAACCCTGGTCCTCCTAACACTAACCCTGGTCCTATAACCCTGGTCCTCCTGACACTAACCCTGGTCCTATAACCCTTGTCCTCCTACCACTAGCCCTATAACCCTGGTCCTCCTGACACTAACCCTGGCCCTATAACCCTGGTCCTCCTAACACTAACCCTGGCCCTATAACCCTGGTCCTCCTAACACTAACCCTGGTCCTATAACCCTGGCCCTATAACTCTGGCCCTATAACCCTGGCCCTCCTAACACTAACCCTGGTCCTATAACCCTGGTCATATAACCCTGGTCCTCCAAACACTAACCCTGGTCCTCCTAACACTAACCGTGGTCCTAAAACCCTGGCCCTATATCCCTGGTCCTCCTAACACTACCCTGGTCCTCCTAACACTAACCCTGGCCCTATAACCCTGGTCCTATAACCCAGTTCCTATAACCCTGGTCCTCCTAACACTAACCCTGGTCCTCCTAACACTAACCCTAGTCTTCGTAACACTAACCCTGGTCCTATAACCCTGTTCCTATAACCCTGGGCCTCTTAACACTAACCCTGGTCCTATAACCCTGGTCCTCGAAACACTAACTCTGGTCCTATAACCCTGGTCCTCAAAACACTAACCCTGGTCCTATAACCCTGTTCCTATAACCCTGGCCCTATAACCCTGGCCCTATAACCCTGGTCCTACAACCCTGGTCCTCCTAACACTAACCCTGGTCCTATAACCCTGGTCCTCCTGACACTGACCCTGGTCCTATAACCCTCCTCCTCCTACCACTAACTCTGGTCCTATAACCCTGGTCCTCAAAACACTAACCCTGGTCCTATAACCCTGTTCCTATAACCCTGGCCCTATAACCCTGGCCCTATAACCCTGGTCCTACAACCCTGGTCCTCCTAACACTAACCCTGGTCCTATAACCCTGGTCCTCCTGACACTGACCCTGGTCCTATAACCCTCCTCCTCCTACCACTAACCCTGGCCCTATAACCCTGGTCCTCCTGACACTAACCCTGGCCCTATAACCCTGGTCCTCCTAACACTAACCCTGGCCCTATAACCCTGGTCCTCCTAACACTAACCCTGGTCCTATTACCCTGGTCCTATAACCCTGGTCATATAACACTGGTCTTCCTAACACTAAACCTGGTCCTATAACCCTGGTCCTCCTAACACTAACCCTGGTCCTATAACCCTGGTCTTCCTAACACTAACACTGGCCCTATAACCCTGGTCCTATAACCCTCCTAACACTAACCCTGGTCCTCCTAACACTAACCCTGGTCCTATAACCCTGTTTCTATACCCTGGTCCTATAACCCTGGTCATATAACACTGGTCTTCCTAACACTAAACCTGGTCCTATAACCCTGGTCCTCCTAACACTAACCCTGGTCCTATAACCCTGGTCTTCCTAACACTAACACTGGCCCTATAACCCTGGTCCTATAACCCTCCTAACACTAACCCTGGTCCTCCTAACACTAACCCTGGTCCTATAACCCTGTTTCTATAACCCTGGTCCTCCTAACACTAACCCTTGTCCTCCTAACACTAACCCTGGTCCTCCTATAACCCTGGTCCTCCTAACACTAACCCTTGTCCTCCTAACACTAACCCTGGTCCTCCTAACACTAACCCTGGTCCTATAACCCTGGTCCTCGTAACACTAACTCTGGTCCTCCTAACTCTAACCCTGGTCCTCCTAACACTAACCCTGGCCCTATAACCCTGGTCCTCCTAACACTAACCCTTGTCCTCCTAACACTAACCCTGGTCCTATAACCTTGGTCCTATAACCCTGGTCCTATAACCCTGGTCCTTCTAACACTAACCCTGGTCCTATAACCCTGGTCCTCCTAACACTAACCCTGGTCCTATAACCCTGGAACTATAACCCTGGTCCTCCTAACACTAACCCTGGTCCTCCTAACACTAACCCTGGTCCTATAACCTTGGTCCTATAACCCTGGTCCTCCTAACACTAACCCTGGCCCTATAACCCTGGTCCTATAACCCTGGTCCTCGTAACACTAACTCTGGTCCTCCTAACTCTAACCCTGGTCCTCCTAACACTAACCCTGGCCCTATAACCCTGGTCCTCCTAACACTAACCCTTGTCCTCCTAACACTAACCCTGGTCCTATAACCTTGGTCCTATAACCCTGGTCCTATAACCCTGGTCCTTCTAACACTAACCCTGGTCCTATAACCCTGGTCCTCCTAACACTAACCCTGGTCCTATAACCCTGGAACTATAACCCTGGTCCTCCTAACACTAACCCTGGTCCTCCTAACACTAACCCTGGTCCTATAACCTTGGTCCTATAACCCTGGTCCTCCTAACACTAACCCTGGCCCTATAACCCTGGCCCTATAACCCTGGCCCTCCTAACACTAACCCTGGTCCTATAACCCTGGTCACTAACCCTGGTCCTATAACCCTGGTCCTCCTAACACTAACCCTGGTCCTATAACCCTGGAACTATAACCCTGGTCCTCCTAACACTAACCCTGGTCCTCCTAACACTAACCCTGGTCCTATAACCTTGGTCCTATAACCCTGGTCCTCCTAACACTAACCCTGGCCCTATAACCCTGGCCCTATAACCCTGGCCCTCCAAACACTAACCCTGGTCCTCCTAATACTAACCCTGGTCCTAAACCCCTGGCCCTATAACCCTGGTCCTCCTAACACTACCCTGGGACTCCTAACACTAACCCTGGTACTATAACCCTGGTCCTCAAAACACTAACCCTGGCCCTATAACCCTGGTCCTCCTAACACTAACCCTGGTCCTATAACCCTGGAACTATAACCCTGGTCCTCCTAACACTAACCCTGGTCCTCCTAACACTAACCCTGGTCCTATAACCTTGGTCCTATAACCCTGGTCGTGTAACACTGGTCTTCCTAACACTAACCCTGGTCCTATAACCCTGGTCCTCAAAACACTAACCCTGGTCCTCCTAACACTAACCCTGGTCCTATAACCCTGGTCCTCGTAACACTAACTCTGGTCCTCCTAACACTAACCCTGGTCCTCCTAACACTAACCCTGGTCCTATAACCCTGGTCGTATAACACTGGTCTTCCTAACACTAACCCTGGTCCTATAACCCTGGTCCTCCTAACACTAACCCTGGTCCTATAACCCTGGTCCTCCTAACACTAACTCTGGTCCTCCTAACTCTAACCCTGGTCCTCCTAACACTAACCCTGGCCCCATAACCCTGGTCCTCCTAACACTAACCCTGGTCCTATAACCCTGGAACTATAACCCTGGTCCTCCTAACACTAACCCTGGTCCTCCTAACACTAACCCTGGTCCTCCTAACACTAACACTGGTCCTATAACCCTGGTCCTCCTAACACTAACCCTGGTCCTCTGGACACTAACCCTGGTCCTATAACCCTGGTCCTATAACCCTGGCCCTATAACCCTAGCCCTATAACCATAGTCCTCCTAACACTAACCCTGGTTCTAACACCCTGGCCCTATAACCCTAGTCCTCCTAATACTAACCCTGGTCCTATAACCCTGGCCCTATAACCCTGGCCCTATAACCCTGGTCCTATAACCGTGGTCCTCCTAACACTAACCCTGGTCCTATAACACTGGTCCTCCTGACACTAACCCTGGTCCTATAACCCTGGTCCTCCTAACACTAACCCTGGCCCTATAACCCTGGTCCTCCTAACACTAACCCTGGTCATATAACCCTGGTCCTATAACCCTGGTCCTATAACCCTGGTCGTATAACACTAACACTGGTCCTCCTAACACTAACCCTGGTCCTATAACCCTGGTCGTATAACACTGGTCTTCCTAACACTAACCCTGGTCCTATAACCCTGGTCCTCCTAACACTAACCCTGGTAATCCTAACACTAACCCTGGTCCTATAACCTTGGTCCTATAACCCTGGTCCTATAACCCTGGTCCTATAACCCTGGTCGTATAACACTAACACTGGTCCTCCTAACACTAACCCTGGCCCTATAACCCTGGTCCTATAACCCTGGTCCTCCTAACACTAACCCTGGTCCTATAACCCTGGTCCTCCTGACACTAACCCTGGTCCTATAACCCTCGTCCTCCTACCACTAACCCTGGACCTATAACCCAGGTCCTCCTGACACTAACCCTGGCCCTATAACCCTGGTCCTCCTAACACTAACCCTGGCCCTATAACCCTGGTCCTCTTAACACTAACCCTGGTCATATAACCCTGGTCCTATAACCCTGGTCCTATAACCCTGGTCGTATAACACTGGTCTTCCTAACACTAAACCTGGTCCTATAACCCTGGTCCTCCTAACACTAACCCTTGTCCTATAACCCTGGTCCTCCTAACACTAACCCTGGTCCTATAACCCTGGAACTATAACCCTGGTCCTCCTAACACTAACCCTGGTCCTCCTAACACTAACCCTGGTCCTATAACCTTGGTCCTATAACCCTGGTCCTCCTAACACTAACCCTGGTTCTATAACCCTGGTCCTCAAAACACTAACCCTGGTCCTATAACCCTGGTCCTCAAAACACTAACCCTGGTCCTATAACCCTGGCCCTATAACCCTAGTCCTCCTAACACTAATCCTGGTTCTAAAACCCTTGCCCTATAACCCTGGTCCTCCTAACACTAACCCTGGTCCTCCTAACACTAACCCTGGCCCTATAACCCTGGTCCTATAACCCTGTTCCTATAACCCTGGTCCTCCTAACACTAACCCCAGTCCTCCTAACACTAACCCTGGTTCTATAACCCTGGTCCTCCTAACACTAACCCTGGCCCTATAACCCTGTTCCTAAAACCCTGGTCCTCCTAACACTAACCCTGGTCCTCCTAACACTAACACTGGTCCTATAACCCTGGTCCTCCTAACATTAACCCTGGTCCTCTGGACACTAACCCTGATCCTATAACCCTGGTCCTATAACCCTGGCCCTATAACCCTAGCCCTATAACCATAGTCCTCCTAACACTAACCCTGGTTCTAACACCCTGGCCCTATAACCCTAGTCCTCCTAATACTAACCCTGGTCCTATAACCCTGGCCCTATAACCCTGGCCCTATAACCCTGGTCCTATAACCCTTGTCCTCCTAACACTAACCCTGGTCCTATAACCCTGGTCCTCCTGACACTAACCCTGGTCCTATAACCCTGGTCCTCCTAACCCTGGCCCTATAACCCTGGTCCTCCTAACACTAACCCTGGTCATATAACCCTGGTCCTATAACCCTGGTCCTATAACCCTGGTCGTATAACACTGGTCTTCCTAACACTAAACCTGGTCCTATAACCCTGGTCCTCAAAACACTAAACCTGGTCCTATAACCCTGGTCCTCAAAACACTAACCCTGGTCCTATAACCCTGGTCCTATAACCCTGGTCCTCCTAACACTAACCCTGGTCCTATAACCCTTGTCCTATAACCCTGGGCCTCCTAGCACTAACCCTGGTCCTATAACCCTGGTCCTCAAAACACTAACCCTGGTCCTATAACCCTGGTCCTATAACCCTGGTCCTCCTAACACTAACCCTGGTCCTCCTAACACTAACCCTGGTCCTATAACCCTGTTTCTATAACCCTGGTCCTTTAACCCTGGTCGTGTAACACTGGTCTTCCTAACACTAACCCTGGTCCTATAACCCTGGTCCTCAAAACACTAACCCTGGTCCTCCTAACACTAACCCTGGTCCTATAACCCTGGTCCTCGTAACACTAACTCTGGTCCTCGTAACTCTAACCCTGGTCCTCCTAACACTAACCCGGGTCCTATAACCCTGTTCCTATAACCCTGGTCCTCCTAACACTAACCCTGGTCCTCCTAACACTAACCCTGGTCCTATAACCCTGGTCGTATAACACTGGTCTTCCTAACACTAACCCTGGTCCTATAACCCTGGTCCTCCTAACACTAACCCTGGTAATCCTAACACTAACCCTGGTCCTATAACCTATAACCCTGGTCCTATAACCCTTGTCCTCCTAATACAAACCCTTGTCCTATAACCCTGGTCCTCCTAACACTAACCCTGGTCCTATAACCCTGGAACTATAACCCTGGTCCTCCTAACAGTAACCCTGGTCCTCCTAACACTAACCCTGGTCCTATAACCTTGGTCCTATAACCCTGGCCGTGTAACACTGGTCTTCCTAACACTAACCCTGGTCCTATAACCCTGGTCCTCAAAACACTAACCCTGGTCCTCCTAACACTAACCCTGGTCCTATAACCCTGGTCCTCGTAACACTAACTCTGGTCCTCCTAACTCTAACCCTGGTCCTCCTAACACTAACCCTGGTCCTATAACCCTGTTCCTATAACCCTGGTCCTCCTAACACTAACCCTGGTCCTCCTAACACTAACCCTGGTCCTATAACCCTGGTCGTATAACACTGGTCTTCCTAACACTAACCCTGGTCCTATAACCCTGGTCCTCCTAACACTAACTCTGGTCCTCCTAACTCTAACCCTGGTCCTCCTAACACTAACCCTGGCCCCATAACCCTGGTCCTCCTAACACTAACCCTGGTCCTCCTAACACTAACCCTGGTCCTATAACCTTGGTCCTATAACCCTGGTCCTATAACCCTGGTCCTCCTAACACTAACCCTTGTCCTATAACCCTGGTCCTCCTAACACTAACCCTGGTCCTATAACCCTGGAACTATAACCCTGGTCCTCATAACACTAACCCTGGTCCTCCTAACACTAACCCTGGTCCTATAACCTTGGTCCTATAACCCTGGTCCTCCTAACACTAACCCTGGTCCTATAACCCTGGTCCTCAAAACACTAACCCTGGTCCTATAACCCTGGTCCTCAAAACACTAAACCTGGTCCTATAACCCTGGTCCTCAAAACACTAACCCTGGTCCTATAACCCTGGCCCTATAACCCTAGTCCTCCTAACACTAACCCTGGTCCTAAAACCCTGGCCCTATAACCCTGGTCCTCCTAACACTAACCCTGGCCCTATAACCCTGGTCCTATAACCCTGTTCCTATAACCCTGGTCCTCCTAACACTAACCCCAGTGCTCCTAACACTAACCCTGGTTCTATAACCCTGGTCCTCCTAACACTAACCCTGGCCCTATAACCCTGTTCCTATAACCCTGGTCCTCCTAACACTAACCCTGGTCGTCCTAACACTAACCCTGGTCCTCCTAACACTAACCCTGGTCCTCCTAACACTAACCCTGGTCCTCTGGACACTAACCCTGGTCCTATATCCCTGGTCCTATAACCCTGGCCCTATAACCCTGGCCCTATATCCCTAGTCCTCCTAACACTAACCCTGGTTCTAAAACCCTGGCCCTATAACCCTAGTCCTCCTAATACTAACCCTGGTCCTATAACCCTGGCCCTATAACCCTGGCCCTATAACCCTGGTCCTATAACCCTGGTCCTCCTAACACTAACCCTGGTCCTATAACCCTGGTCCTCCTGACACTAACTCTGGTCCTATAACCCTCGTCCTCCTACCACTAACCCTGGCCCTATAACCCAGGTCCTCCTGACACTAACCCTGGCCCTATAACCCTGGTCCTCCTAACACTAACCCTGGCCCTATAACCCTGGTCCTCCTAACACTAACCCTGGTCATATAACCCTGGTCCTATAACCCTGGTCCTATAACCCTGGTCGTATAACACTGGTCTTCCTAACACTAAACTTGGTCCTATAACCCTGGTCCTCCTATCACTAACTCTTGTCCTATAACCCTGGTCCTCCTAACACTAACCCTGGTCCTATAACCCTGGAACTATAACCCTGGTCCTCCTAACACTAACCCTGGTCCTCCTAACACTAACCCTGGTCCTATAACCTTGGTCCTATAACCCTGGTCATCCTAACACTAACCCTGGTCCTATAACCCTGGTCCTCAAAACACTAACCCTGGTCCTATAACCCTGGTCCTCAAAACACTAAACCTGGTCCTATAACCCTGGTCCTCAAAACACTAACCCTGGTCCTATAACCCTGGCCCTATAACCCTAGTCCTCCTAACACTAATCCTGGTCCTAAAACCCTGGCCCTATAACCCTGGTCCTCCTAACACTAACCATGGTCCTCCTAACACTAACCCTGGCCCTATAACCCTGGTCCTATAACCCTGTTCCTATAACCCTGGTTCTCCTAACACTAACCCCAGTCTTCCTAACACTAACCCTGGTTCTATAACCCTGGTCCTCCTAACACTAACCCTGGCCCTATAACCCTGTTCCTATAACCCTGGTCCTCCTACCACTAACCCTGGTCGTCCTAACACTAACCCTGGTCCTCCTAACACTAACCCTGGTCCTCCTAACACTAACACTGGTCCTATAACCCTGGTCCTCCTAACACTAACCCTGGTCCTCTGGACACTAACCCTGGTCCTATAACCCTGGTCCTATAACCCTGGCCCTATAACCCTGGCCCTATAACCATAGTCCTCCTTACCCTAACCCTGGTTCTAACACCCTGGCCCTATAACCCTAGTCCTCCTAATACTAACCCTGGTCCTATAACCCTGGCCCTATAACCCTGGCCCTATAACCCTGGTCCTATAACCCTGGTCCTCCTAACACTAACCCTGGTCCTATAACCCTGGTCCTCCTGACACTAACCCTGGTTCTATAACCCTGGTCCTCCTAACACTAACCCTGGTCATATAACCCTGGTCCTATAACCCTGGTCCTATAACCCTGGTCGTATAACACTGGTCTTCCTAACACTAATTCTGGTCCTATAACCCTGGTCCTCAAAACACTAAACCTGGTCCTATAACCCTGGTCCTCAAAACACTAACCCTCGTCCTATAACCCTGGTCCTATAACCCTGGTCCTCCTAACACTAACCCTGGTCCTATAACCCTGGTCCTATAACCCTGGGCCTCCTAGCACTAACCCTGGTCCTATAACCCTGGTCCTCAAAACACTAACCCTGGTCCTATAACCCTGGTCCTATAACCCTGGTCCTCCTAACACTAACCCTGGTCCTCCTAACACTAACCCTGGTCCTATAACCCTGTTTCTATAACCCTGGTCCTATAACCCTGGTCCTCCTAACACTAACCCTGGTCCTATAACCCTGGTCCTATAACCCTGGGCCTCCTAGCACTAACCCTGGTCCTATAACCCTGGTCCTCAAAACACTAACCCTGGTCCTATAACCCTGGTCCTCGTAACACTAACTCTGTTCCTCCTAACTCTAACCCTGGTCCTCCTAACACTAACCCTGGCCCTATAACCCTGTTCCTATAACCCTGGTCCTCCTACCACTAACCCTGGTCGTCCTAACACTAACCCTGGTCCTCCTAACACTAACCCTGGTCCTCCTAACACTAACACTGGTCCTATAACCCTGGTCCTCCTAACACTAACCCTGGTCCTCTGGACACTAACCCTGGTCCTATAACCCTGGTCCTATAACCCTGGCCCTATAACCCTGGCCCTATAACCATAGTCCTCCTTACACTAACCCTGGTTCTAACACCCTGGCCCTATAACCCTAGTCCTCCTAATACTAACCCTGGTCCTATAACCCTGGCCCTATAACCCTGGCCCTATAACCCTGGTCCTATAACCCTGGTCCTCCTAACACTAACCCTGGTCCTATAACCCTGGTCCTCCTGACACTAACCCTGGTTCTATAACCCTGGTCCTCCTAACACTAACCCTGGTCATATAACCCTGGTCCTATAACCCTGGTCCTATAACCCTGGTCGTATAACACTGGTCTTCCTAACACTAATTCTGGTCCTATAACCCTGGTCCTCAAAACACTAAACCTGGTCCTATAACCCTGGTCCTCAAAACACTAACCCTCGTCCTATAACCCTGGTCCTATAACCCTGGTCCTCCTAACACTAACCCTGGTCCTATAACCCTGGTCCTATAACCCTGGGCCTCCTAGCACTAACCCTGGTCCTATAACCCTGGTCCTCAAAACACTAACCCTGGTCCTATAACCCTGGTCCTCGTAACACTAACTCTGTTCCACCTAACTCTAACCCTGGTCCTCCTAACACTAACCTAATCCTAATTGTCCCTAGAATTTCTAAGCAAACAGCTGGAGGCAGGGCTTTCTCCTATAGAGCTCCATTTTTATGGAACGGTCTGCCTACCCATGTCAGAGACGCAAACTCGGTCTCAACCTTTAAGTCTCTACTGAAGACTCATCTCAGTGGGTCATATGATTGAGTGTAGTCTGGCCCAGGAGTGGGAGGGTGAACGGAAAGGCTCTGGAGCAACGAACCGCCCTTGCTGTCTCTGCCTGGCCGGTTCCCCTCTTTCCACTGGGATTCTCTGCCTCTAACCCTATTACAGGGGCTGAGTCACTGGCTTACTGGGGCTCTCTCATGCCGTCCCTGGAGGGGGTGCGTCACCTGAGTGGGTTGAGTCACTGATGTGGTCATCCTGTCTGGGTTGGCGCCCCCCCCCCCCCCCCCCCTTGGGTTGTGCCGTGGCGGAGGTCTTTGTGGGCTATACTCAGCCTTGTCTCAGGATGGTAAGTTGGTGGTTGAAGATATCCCTCTAGTGGTGTGGGGGCTGTGCTTTGGCAAAGTGGGTGGGGTTATATCCTTCCTGTTTGGCCCTGTCCGGGGGTGTCCTCGGATGGGGCCACAGTGTCTCCTGACTCCTCCTGTCTCAGCCTCCAGTATTTATGCTGCAGTAGTTTATGTGTCGGGGGGCTAGGGTCAGTTTGTTATATCTGGAGTACTTCTCCTGTCCTATTCGGTGTCCTGTGTGAATCTAAGTGTGCGTTCTCTAATTCTCTCTTTCTCTCTTTCTCTCTCTCGGAGGACCTGAGCCCTAGGACCATGCCCCAGGACTACCTGACATGATGACTCCTTGCTGTCCCCAGTCCACCTGACTGTGCTGCTGCTCCAGTTTCAACTGTTCTGCCTTATTATTATTCGACCATGCTGGTCATTTATGAACATTTGAACATCTTGACCATGTTCTGTTATAATCTCCACCCGGCACAGCCAGAAGAGGACTGGCCACCCCACATAGCCTGGTTCCTCTCTAGGTTTCTTCCTAGGTTTTGGCCTTTCTAGGGAGTTTTTCCTAGCCACCGTGCTTCTACACCTGCATTGCTTGCTGTTTGGGGTTTTAGGCTGGGTTTCTGTACAGCACTTTGAGATATCAGCTGATGTACGGAGGGCTATATAAATACATTTGATTTGATTTGATTTAACCCTGGCCCTATAACCCTGGTCCTCCTAACACTAACCCTGGTCCTCCAAACACTAACCCTGGTCCTATAACATTGGTCCTATAACCCTGGTCCTATAACCCTGGACCTCCTAACACTAACCCTGGTCCTATAACCCTGGAACTATAACCCTGGTCCTCCTAACACTAACCCTGGTCCTCCTAACACTAACCCTGGTCCTATAACCTTGGTCCTATAACCCTGGTCCTCCTAACACTAACCCTGGCCCTATAACCCTGGCCCTATAACCCTGGCCCTCCTAACACTAACCCTGGTTCTATAACCCTGGTCATATAACCCTGGTCCTCCAAACACTAACCCTGGTCCTAAAACCCTGGCCCTATAACCCTGGTCCTCCTTACACTACCCTGGGCCTCCTAACACTAACCCTGGTACTATAACCCTGGTCCTCAAAACACTAACCCTGGCCATATAACCCTGGTCCTCCTAACACTAACCCTGGTCCTAAAACCCTGGTCCTATAACCCTGGTCCTCCTAACACTAACCCTGGTCCTATAACCCTGTTTCTATAACCCTGGTCCTCCTAACACTAACCCTGGTCCTCCTAACACTAACCCTGGTCCTATAACCCTGGTCGTATAACACTGGTCTTCCTAACACGAACCCTGGTCCTATAACCCTGGTCCTCCTAACACTAACCCTGGTCCTACAACCTTGGTCCTAAAACCCTGGTCCTCCTAACACTAACCCTGGTCCTATAACCCTGGTCCTCAAAACACTAACCCTGGTCCTATAACCCTGGTCCTCAAAACACTAAACCTGGTCCTATAACCCTGGTCCTCAAAACACTAACCCTGGTCCTAAAACCCTGGCCCTATAACCCTGGTCCTCCTAACACTAACCCTGGTCCTCCTAACACTAACCCTGGCCCTATAACCCTGGTCCTATAACCCTGGTCCTCCTAACACTAACCCTGGTCCTATAACCCTGGTCCTCAAAACACTAACCCTGGTCCTAAAACCCTGGCCCTATAACCCTGGTCCTCCTAACACTAACCCTGGTCCTCCTAACACTAACCCTGGCCCTATAACCCTGGTCCTATAACCCTGGTCCTCCTAACACTAACCCTGGTCCTCCTAACACTAACCCTGGTCCTCCTAACACTAACCCTGGTCCTCCTAACACTAACCCTGGTCCTAAAACCCTGGCCCTATAACCCTGGTCCTCCTAACACTAACCCTGGTCCTCTGGACACTAACCCTGGTCCTATAACCCTGGTCCTATAACCCTGGCCCTATAACCCTTGTCCTAAAACCCTGGCCCTATAACCCTAGTCCTCCTAATACTAACCCTGGTCCTATAACCCTGGCCCTATAACCCTGGCCCTATAACCCTGGTCCTATAACCCTGGTCCTCCTAACACTAACCCTGGTCCTATAACCCTGGTCCTCCTGACACTAACCCTGGTCCTATAACCCTCGTCCTCCTACCACTAACCCTGGCCCTATAACCCTGGTCCTCCTAACACTAACCCTGGCCCTATAACCCTGGTCCTCCTAACACTAACCCTGGTCCTATAACCCTGGTCCTATAACCCTGGTCCTCCTAACACTAACCCTGGTCCTCCTAACACCAACCCTGGTCCTATAACCCTGTTTCTATAACCCTGGTCCACCTAACACTAACCCTGGTCCTCCTAACACTAACCCTGGTCCTATAACCCTGTTCCTATAACCCTGGTCCTCCTAACACTAACCCTGGTCCTCCTAACACTAACCCTGGTCCTATAACCCTGGTCGTATAACACTGGTCTTCCTAACACTAACCCTGGTCCTATAACCCTGGTCCTCGTAACACTAACTCTGGTCCTCCTAACTCTAACCCTGGTCCTCCTAACACTAACCCTGGTCCTCCTAACACTAACCCTGCTCCTATAACATTGGTCCTATAACCCTGGTCCTATAACCCTGGTCCTCCTAACACTAACCCTGGCCCTATAACCCTGGCCCTATAACCCTGGCCCTCCTAACACTAACCCTGGTCCTATAACCCTGGTCATATAACCCTGGTCCTCCAAACACTAACCCTGGTCCTAAAACCCTGGCCCTATAACCCTGGTCCTCCTTACACTACCCTGGGCCTCCTAACACTAACCCTGGTACTATAACCCTGGTCCTCAAAACACTAACCCTGGCCCTATAACCCTGGTCCTCCTAACACTAACCCTGGTCCTATAACCCTGGTCCTATAACCCTGGTCCTAACACTAACCCTGGTCCTCCTAACACTAACCCTGGTCCTATAACCCTGTTTCTATAACCCTGGTCCTCCTAACACTAACCCTGGTCCTCCTAACACTAACTCTGGTCCTATAACCCTGTTCCTATAACCCTGGCCCTCCTAACACTAACCCTGGTCCTCCTAACACTAACCCTGGTCCTATAACCCTGGTCGTATAACACTGGTCTTCTTAACACGAACCCTGGTCCTATAACCCTGGTCCTATAACCCTGGTCCTCCTAACACTAACCCTGGTCCTATAACCCTGGTCCTCCTAACACTAACCCTGGTCCTATAACCCTGGTCCTCCTAACACTAACCCTGGTCCGATAACCCTGGTCCTCTTAAC
This sequence comes from Oncorhynchus clarkii lewisi, assembly GCF_045791955.1. Classification (NCBI taxonomy): domain Eukaryota; kingdom Metazoa; phylum Chordata; class Actinopteri; order Salmoniformes; family Salmonidae; genus Oncorhynchus; species Oncorhynchus clarkii. Next base: position 35,125 of record NW_027258573.1, read on the forward strand.
ACTAACCCTGGTCCTCCTAACACTAACCCTGGTCCTATAACCCTGGCCCTCCTACCACTAAACCTGGTCCTATAACCCTGGCCCTATAACCCTGGTCCTATAACCCTAGTCCTCCTAAAACTTACCCTGGTCCTATAACCCTGGTCCTATAACCCTGGTCCTATAACCCTGGTCCTCCTAACACTAACCGTTGACCTATAACCCTGGTCCTATAACCCTGGTCCTCCTAACACTAACCCTGGTCCTATAACCCTGGCCCTCCTACCACTAAACCTGGTCCTATAACCCTGGCCCTATAACCCTGGTCCTATAACCCTAGTCCTCCTAAAACTTACCCTGGTCCTATAACCCTGGTCCTATAACCCTGGTCCTATAACCCTGGTCCTCCTAACACTAACCGTTGACCTATAACCCTGGTCCTATAACCCTGGTCCTCCTAACACTAACCCTGGTCCTATAACCCTGGCCTTCCTAACACTAACCCTGGCCTTCCTAACACTAACCCTGGCCCTCCTAACACTGACCCTGGTCCTATAACCCTGGTCCTCCTAACACTAACCGTTGACCTATAACCCTGGTCCTATAACCCTGGCCTTCCTAACACTAACCCTGGCCATCCTAACACTAACCCTGGTCCTATAACCCTGGTCCTCCTAACACTAACCCTGGCCCTATAACCCTGGTCCTCCTAACACTAACCCTGGTCCTATAACCCTGGTCCTATAACCCTGGTCCTATAACCCTGGTCGTATAACACTGGTCTTCCTAACACTAAACCTGGTCCTATAACCCTGGTCCTCCTAACACTAACCTTGGTCCTATAACCCTGGTCCTCCTAACACTAACCCTGGCCCTATAACCCTGGCCCTATAACCCTGGCCCTCCTAACACTAACCCTGGTTCTATAACCCTGGTCATATAACCCTGGTCCTCCAAACACTAACCCTGGTTGCTGTTTGGGGTTTTAGGCTGGGTTTCTGTACAGCACTTTGAGATATCAGCTGATGTACGTAGGGCTATATAAATACATTTGATTTGATTTGATTTAACCCTGGCCCTATAACCCTGGTCCTCCTAACACTAACCCTGGTCCTCCAAACACTAACCCTGGTCCTATAACATTGGTCCTATAACCCTGGTCCTATAACCCTGGTCCTCCTAACACTAACCCTGGTCCTATAACCCTGGAACTATAACCCTGGTCCTCCTAACACTAACCCTGGTCCTCCTAACACTAACCCTGGTCCTATAACCTTGGTCCTATAACCCTGGTCCTCCTAACACTAACCCTGGCCCTATAACCCTGGCCCTATAACCCTGGCCCTCCTAACACTAACCCTGGTTCTATAACCCTGGTCATATAACCCTGGTCCTCCAAACACTAACCCTGGTCCTAAAACCCTGGCCCTATAACCCTGGTCCTCCTTACACTACCCTGGGCCTCCTAACACTAACCCTGGTACTATAACCCTGGTCCTCAAAACACTAACCCTGGCCATATAACCCTGGTCCTCCTAACACTAACCCTGGTCCTAAAACCCTGGTCCTATAACCCTGGTCCTAACACTAACCCTGGTCCTCCTAACACTAACCCTGGTCCTATAACCCTGTTTCTATAACCCTGGTCCTCCTAACACTAACCCTGGTCCTCCTAACACTAACCCTGGTCCTATAACCCTGGTCGTATAACACTGGTCTTCCTAACACGAACCCTGGTCCTATAACCCTGGTCCTCCTAACACTAACCCTGGTCCTACAACCTTGGTCCTAAAACCCTGGTCCTCCTAACACTAACCCTGGTCCTATAACCCTGGTCCTCAAAACACTAACCCTGGTCCTATAACCCTGGTCCTCAAAACACTAAACCTGGTCCTATAACCCTGGTCCTCAAAACACTAACCCTGGTCCTAAAACCCTGGCCCTATAACCCTGGTCCTCCTAACACTAACCCTGGTCCTCCTAACACTAACCCTGGCCCTATAACCCTGGTCCTAAAACCCTGGCCCTATAACCCTGGTCCTCCTAACACTAACCCTGGTCCTCCTAACACTAACACTGGTCCTATAACCCTGGTCCTCCTAACACTAACCCTGGTCCTCTGGACACTAACCCTGGTCCTATAACCCTGGTCCTATAACCCTGGCCCTATAACCCTTGTCCTAAAACCCTGGCCCTATAACCCTAGTCCTCCTAATACTAACCCTTGTCCTAAAACCCTGGCCCTATAACCCTAGTCCTCCTAATACTAACCCTGGTCCTATAACCCTGGCCCTATAACCCTGGCCCTATAACCCTGGTCCTATAACCCTGGTCCTCCTAACACTAACCCTGGTCCTATAACCCTGGTCCTCCTGACACTAACCCTGGTCCTCCTAACACCAACTCTGGTCCTATAACCCTGTTCCTATAACCCTGGCCCTCCTAACACTAACCCTGGTCCTCCTAACACTAACCCTGGTCCTATAACCCTGGTCGTATAACACTGGTCTTCTTAACACGAACCCTGGTCCTATAACCCTGGTCCTCCTAACACTAACCCTGGTCCTCCTAACACTAACTCTGGTCCTATAACCCTGTTCCTATAACCCTGGCCCTCCTAACACTAACCCTGGTCCTCCTAACACTAACCCTGGTCCTATAACCCTGGTCGTATAACACTGGTCTTCTTAACACGAACCCTGGTCCTATAACCCTGGTCCTCCTAACACTAACCCTGGACCTATAATATTGGTCCTATAACCCTTAACACTAACCCTGGTCCTCCTAACACTAACCCTGGTCCTATAACCCTGGCCCTCCTACCACTAAACCTGGTCCTATAACCCTGGCCCTATAACCCTGGTCCTATAACCCTAGTCCTCCTAAAACTTACCCTGGTCCTATAACCCTGGTCCTATAACCCTGGTCCTATAACCCTGGTCCTCCTAACACTAACCGTTGACCTATAACCCTGGTCCTATAACCCTGGTCCTCCTAACACTAACCCTGGTCCTATAACCCTGGCCTTCCTAACACTAACCCTGGCCTTCCTAACACTAACCCTGGCCCTCCTAACACTGACCCTGGTCCTATAACCCTGGTCCTCCTAACACTAACCGTTGACCTATAACCCTGGTCCTATAACCCTGGCCTTCCTAACACTAACCCTGGCCATCCTAACACTAACCCTGGTCCTATAACCCTGGTCCTCCTAACACTAACCCTGGCCCTATAACCCTGGTCCTCCTAACACTAACCCTGGTCCTATAACCCTGGTCCTATAACCCTGGTCCTATAACCCTGGTCGTATAACACTGGTCTTCCTAACACTAAACCTGGTCCTATAACCCTGGTCCTCCTAACACTAACCCTGGTCCTATAACCCTGGTCTTCCTAACACTAACCCTGGCCCTATAACCCTCGTCCTATAACCCTAGTCCTCCTAAAACTTACCCTGGTCCTATAACCCTGGTCCTATAACCCTGGTCCTATAACCCTGGTCCTCCTACCACTAACCGTTGACCTATAACCCTCGTCCTCCTGACACTAACCCTGGTCCTATAACCCTCGTCCTCCTACCACTAACCCTGTCCCTATAACCCTGGTCCTCCTGACACTAACCCTGGCCCTATAACCCTGGTCCTCCTAACACTAACCCTGGCCCTATAACCCTGGTCCTCCTAACACTGACCCTGGTCCTATAACCCTGGTCCTATAACCCTGGTCGTATAACACTGGTCTTCCTAACACTAAACCTGGTCCTATAACCCTGGTCCTCCTAACACTAACCCTGGTCCTATAACCCTGGTTTTCCTAACACTAACCCTGGCCCTATAACCCTGGTCCTATAACCCTGGTCCTCCTAACACTAACCCTGGTCCTATAACCCTGGAACTATAACCCTGGTCCTCCTAACACTAACACTGGTCCTCCTAACACTAACCCTGGTCCTATAGCCTTGGTCCTATAACCCTGGTCCTCCTAACACTAACCCTGGTCCTAAAACCCTGGCCCTATAACCCTGGTCCTCCTTACACTACCCTGGGCCTCCTAACACTAACCCTGGTACTATAACCCTGGTCCTCAAAACACTAACCCTGGTCCTATAACCCTGGTCCTATAACCCTGGTCCTAACACTAACCCTGGTCCTCCTAACACTAACCCTGGTCCTCCTAACACTAACCCTGGTCCTATAACCCTGGTCGTATAACACTGGTCTTCCTAACACTAACCCTGGTCCTATAACCCTGGTCCTCGTAACACTAACCCTGGTCCTCCTAACTCTAACCCTGGTCCTCCTAACACTAACCCTGGTCCTATAACCTTGGTCCTATAACCCTGGTCCTATAACCCTGGTCCTCCTAACACTAACCCTGGTCCTATTACCCTGGAACTATAACCCTGTTCCTCCTAACACTAACCCTGGTCCTCCTAACACTAACCCTGGTCCTATAACCTTGGTCCTATAACCCTGGTCCTCCTAACACTAACCCTGGTCCTAAAACCCTGGCCCTATAACCCTGGTCCTCCTTACACTACCCTGGGCCTCCTAACACTAACCCTGGTACTATAACCCTGGTCCTCAAAACACTTATCCTGGTCCTATAACCCTGGTCCTATAACCCTGGTCCTAACACTAACCCTGGTCCTCCTAACTCTAACCCTGGTCCTCCTAACACTAACCCTGGTCCTATAACCCTGGTCCTCCTAACACTAACCCTGGTCCTCCTAACACTAACCCTGGTCCTATAACCCTGGTCGTATAACACTGGTCTTCCTAACACGAACCCTGGTCCTATAACCCTGGTCCTCCTAACACTAACCCTGGTCCTACAACCTTGGTCCTAAAACCCTGGTCCTCCTAACACTAACCCTGGTCCTATAACCCTGGTCCTCAAAACACTAACCCTGGTCCTATAACCCTGGTCCTCCTAACACTAACCCTGGCCCTATAACCCTGGTCCTCCTAACACTGACCCTGGTCCTATAACCCTGGTCCTATAACCCTGGTCGTATAACACTGGTCTTCCTAACACTAAACCTGGTCCTATAACCCTGGTCCTCCTAACACTAACCCTGGTCCTATAACCCTGGTCTTCCTAACACTAACCCTGGCCCTATAACCCTGGTCCTATAACCCTGGTCCTCCTAACACTAACCCTGGTCCTAAAACCCTGGCCCTATAACCCTGGTCCTCCTTACACTACCCTGGGCCTCCTAACACTAACCCTGGTACTATAACCCTGGTCCTCAAAACACTAACCCTGGTCCTATAACCCTGGTCCTATAACCCTGGTCCTAACACTAACCCTGGTCCTCCTAACACTAACCCTGGTCCTCCTAACACTAACCCTGGTCCTATAACCCTGGTCGTATAACACTGGTCTTCCTAACACTAACCCTGGTCCTATAACCCTGGTCCTCGTAACACTAACTCTGGTCCTCCTAACTCTAACCCTGGTCCTCCTAACACTAACCCTGGCCCTATAACCCTGGTCCTCCTAACACTAACCCTGGTCCTCGTAACACTAACTCTGGTCCTCCTAACTCTAACCCTGGTCCTCCTAACACTAACCCTGGCCCTATAACCCTGGTCCTCCTAACACTAACCCTGGCCCTATAACCCTGGTTCTCCTAACACTAACCCTGGTCCTATAACCCTGGTCCTATAACCCTGGTCGTATAACACTGATCTTCCTAACACTAAACCTGGTCCTATAACCCTGGTCCTCCTAACACTAACCCTGGTCCTATAACCCTGGTCTTCCTAACACTAACCCTGGCCCTATAACCCTGGTCCTATAACCCTGGTCCTCCTAACACTAACCCTGGTCCTCCTAACACTAACCCTGGTCCTATAACACTGTTTCTATAACCCTGGTCCTCCTAACACTAACCCTGGTCCTCCTAACACTAACCCTGGTCCTATAACCCTGTTCCTATAACCCTGGTCCTCCTAACACTAACCCTGGTCCTCCTAACACTAACCCTGGTCCTATAACCCTGGTCGTATAACACTGGTCTTCCTAACACTAACCCTGGTCCTATAACCCTGGTCCTCGTAACACAAACTCTGGTCCCCCTAACTCTAACCCTTGTCCTCCTAACACTAACCCTGGCCCTATAACCCTGGTCCTCCTAACACTAACAATGGTCCTCCTAACACTAACCCTGGTCCTATAACCTTGGTCCTATAACCCTGGTCCTATAACCCTGGTCCTCCTAACACTAACCCTGGTTCTATAACCATGGAACTATAACCCTGGTCCTCCTAACACTAACCCTGGTCCTCCTAACACTAACCCTGGTCCTATAACCTTGGTCCTATAACCCTGGTCCTCCTAACACTAACCCTGGTCCTAAAACCCTGGCCCTATAACCCTGGTCCTCCTTACACTACCCTGGGCCTCCTAACACTAACCCTGGTACTATAACCCTGGTCCTCAAAACACTAACCCTGGTCCTATAACCCTGGTCCTATAACCCTGGTCCTAACACTAACTCTGTTCCCCCTAACTCTAACCCTGGTCCTCCTAACACTAACCCTGGCACTATAACCCTGGTCCTCCTAACACTAACAATGGTCCTCCTAACACTAACCCTGGTCCTATAACCTTGGTCCTATAACCCTCGTCCTATAACCCTGTTCCTCCTAACACTAACCCTGGTCCTATAACCATGGAACTATAACCCTGGTCCTCCTAACACTAACCCTGGTCCTCCTAACACTAACCCTGGTCCTATAACCTTGGTCCTATAACCCTGGTCCTCCTAACACTAACCCTGGTCCTAAAACCATGGCCCTATAACCCTGGTCCTCCTTACACTACCCTGGGCCTCCTAACACTAACCCTGGTCCTATAACCCTGTTTCTATAACCCTGGTCCTCCTAACACTAACCCTGGTCCTCCTAACACTAACCCTGGTCCTATAACCCTGGCCTTCCTAACACTAACCCTGGCCCTCCTAACACTAACCCTGGCCCTCCTAACACTAACCCTGGCCCTCCTAACACTAACCCTGGCCCTCCTAACACTAACCCTGGTCCTATAACCCGGGTCCTCCTAACACTAACCCTTGACCTATAACCCTGGTCCTATAACCCTGGCCTTCCTAACACTAACCCTGGCCATCCTAACACTAACCCTGGTCCTATAACCCTGGTCCTCCTAACACTAACCCTTGACATATAACCCTGGTCCTCAAAACACTAACCCTGGTCCTAAAACCCTGGCCCTATAACCCTGGTCCTCCTAACACTAACCCTGGTCCTCCTAACACTAACCCTGGCCCTATAACCCTGGTCCTATAACCCTGGTCCTCCTAACACTAACCCTGGTCCTCCTAACACTAACCCTGGTCCTCCTAACACTAACCCTGGTCCTCCTAACACTAACACTGGTCCTATAACCCTGGTCCTCCTAACACTAACCCTGGTCCTCTGGACACTAACCCTGGTCCTATAACCCTGGTCCTATAACCCTGGCCCTATAACCCTTGTCCTAAAACCCATGGCCCTATAACCCTAGTCCTCCTAATACTAACCCTGGTCCTATAACCCTGGCCCTATAACCCTGGCCCTATAACCCTGGTCCTATAACCCTGGTCCTCCTAACACTAACCCTGGTCCTATAACCCTGGTCCTCCTGACACTAACCCTGGTCCTATAACCCTCGTCCTCCTACCACTAACCCTGGCCCTATAACCCTGGTCCTCCTAACACTAACCCTGGCCCTATAACCCTGGTCCTCCTAACACTAACCCTGGTCCTATAACCCTGGTCCTCTAACCCTGGTCCTATAACCCTGGTCGTATTACACTGGTCTTCCTAACACTAAACCTGGTCCTATAACCCTGGTCCTCCTAACACTAACCCTGGCCCTATAACCCTGGTCCTATAACCCTGGTCCTCCTAACACTAACCCTGGTCCTCCTAACACTAACCCTGGTCCTATAACCCTGGTCTTCCTAACACTAACCCTGGCCCTATAACCCTGGTCCTATAACCCTGGTCCTCCTAACACTAACCCTGGTCCTCCTAACACCAACCCTGGTCCTATAACCCTGTTTCTATAACCCTGGTCCTCCTAACACTAACCCTGGTCCTCCTAACACTAACCCTGGTCCTATAACCCTGTTCCTATAACCCTGGTCCTCCTAACACTAACCCTGGTCCTCCTAACACTAACCCTGGTCCTATAACCCTGGTCGTATAACACTGGTCTTCCTAACACTAACCCTGGTCCTATAACCCTGGTCCTCGTAACACTAACTCTGGTCCTCCTAACTCTAACCCTGGTCCTCCTAACACTAACCCTGGCCCTATAACCCTGGTCCTCCTAACACTAACCCTGGTCCTCCTAACACTAACCCTGGTCCTATAACATTGGTCCTATAACCCTGGTCCTATAACCCTGGTCCTCCTAACACTAACCCTGGTCCTATAACCCTGGAACTATAACCCTGGTCCTCCTAACACTAACCCTGGCCCTATAACCCTGGCCCTATAACCCTGGCCCTCCTAACACTAACCCTGGTCCTATAACCCTGGTCATATAACCCTGGTCCTCCAAACACTAACCCTGGTCCTAAAACCCTGGCCCTATAACCCTGGTCCTCCTTACACTACCCTGGGCCTCCTAACACTAACCCTGGTACTATAACCCTGGTCCTCAAAACACTAACCCTGGCCCTATAACCCTGGTCCTCCTAACACTAACCCTGGTCCTATAACCCTGGTCCTATAACCCTGGTCCTAACACTAACCCTGGTCCTCCTAACACTAACCCTGGTCCTATAACCCTGTTTCTATAACCCTGGTCCTCCTAACACTAACCCTGGTCCTCCTAACACTAACTCTGGTCCTATAACCCTGTTCCTATAACCCTGGCCCTCCTAACACTAACCCTGGTCCTCCTAACACTAACCCTGGTCCTATAACCCTGGTCGTATAACACTGGTCTTCTTAACACGAACCCTGGTCCTATAACCCTGGTCCTATAACCCTGGTCCTCCTAACACTAACCCTGGTCCTATAACCCTGGTCCTCCTAACACTAACCCTGGTCCTATAACCCTGGTCCTCCTAACACTAACCCTGGTCCGATAACCCTGGTCCTCTTAACACTAACCCTGGTCCTCCTAACACTAACCCTGGTCCTATAACCCTGGCCCTCCTACCACTAAACCTGGTCCTATAACCCTGGCCCTATAACCCTGGTCCTATAACCCTAGTCCTCCTAAAACTTACCCTGGTCCTATAACCCTGGTCCTATAACCCTGGTCCTATAACCCTGGTCCTCCTAACACTAACCGTTGGCCTATAACCCTGGTCCTATAACCCTGGTCCTCCTTACACTACCCTGGGCCTCCTAACACTAACTCTGGTACTATAACCCTGGTCCTCAAAACACTAACCCTGGCCATATAACCCTGGTCCTCCTAACACTAACCCTGGTCCTAAAACCCTGGTCCTATAACCCTGGTCCTAACACTAACCCTGGTCCTCCTAACACTAACCCTGGTCCTATAACCCTGTTTCTATAACCCTGGTCCTCCTAACACTAACCCTGGTCCTCCTAACACTAACCCTGGCCTTGCTAACACTAACCCTGGCCCTCCTAACACTGACCCTGGTCCTATAACCCTGGTCCTCCTAACACTAACCGTTGACCTATAACCCTGGTCCTATAACCCTGGCCTTCCTAACACTAACCCTGGCCATCCTAACACTAACCCTGGTCCTATAAGCCTGGTCCTCCTAACACTAACCCTGGCCCTATAACCCTGGTCCTCCTAACACTAACCCTGGTCCTATAACCCTGGTCCTATAACCCTGGTCCTATAACCCTGGTCGTATAACACTGGTCTTCCTAACACTAAACCTGGTCCTATAACCCTGGTCCTCCTAACACTAACCTTGGTCCTATAACCCTGGTCCTCCTAACACTAACCCTGGCCCTATAACCCTGGCCCTATAACCCTGGCCCTCCTAACACTAACCCTGGTCATATAACCCTGGTCCTCCAAACACTAACCCTGGTCCTAAAACCCTGGCCCTATAACCCTGGTCCTCCTTACACTACCCTGGGCCTCCTAACACTAACTCTGGTACTATAACCCTGGTCCTCAAAACACTAACCCTGGCCATATAACCCTGGTCCTCCTAACACTAACCCTGGTCCTAAAACCCTGGTCCTAACACTAACCCTGGTCCTCCTAACACTAACCCTGGTCCTATAACCCTGTTTCTATAACCCTGGTCCTCCTAACACTAACCCTGGTCCTCCTAACACTAACCCTGGTCCTATAACCCTGGTCGTATAACACTGGTCTTCCTAACACGAACCCTGGTCCTATAACCCTGGTCCTCCTAACACTAACCCTGGTCCTACAACCTTGGTCCTAAAACCCTGGTCCTCCTAACACTAACCCTGGTCCTATAACCCTGGTCCTCAAAACACTAACCCTGGTCCTATAACCCTGGTCCTCCTAACACTAACCCTGGCCCTATAACCCTGGTCCTCCTAACACTGACCCTGGTCCTATAACCCTGGTCCTATAACCCTGGTCGTATAACACTGGTCTTCCTAACACTAAACCTGGTCCTATAACCCTGGTCCTCCTAACACTAACCCTGGTCCTATAACCCTGGTCTTCCTAACACTAACCCTGGCCCTATAACCCTGGTCCTATAACCCTGGTCCTCCTAACACTAACCCTGGTCCTAAAACCCTGGCCCTATAACCCTGGTCCTCCTTACACTACCCTGGGCCTCCTAACACTAACCCTGGTACTATAACCCTGGTCCTCAAAACACTAACCCTGGTCCTATAACCCTGGTCCTATAACCCTGGTCCTAACACTAACCCTGGTCCTCCTAACACTAACCCTGGTCCTCCTAACACTAACCCTGGTCCTATAACCCTGGTCGTATAACACTGGTCTTCCTAACACTAACCCTGGTCCTATAACCCTGGTCCTCGTAACACTAACTCTGGTCCTCCTAACTCTAACCCTGGTCCTCCTAACACTAACCCTGGCCCTATAACCCTGGTCCTCCTAACACTAACCCTGGTCCTCTAACACTAACCCTGGTCCTATAACCTTGGTCCTATAACCCTGGTCCTATAACCCTGGTCCTCCTAACACTAACCCTGGTCCTATTACCCTGGAACTATAACCCTGGTCCTCCTAACACTAACCCTGGTCCTCCTAACACTAACCCTGGTCCTATAACCTTGGTCCTATAACCCTGGTCCTCCTTACACTACCCTGGGCCTCCTAACACTAACCCTGGTACTATAACCCTGGTCCTCAAAACACTAACCCTGGTCCTATAACCCTGGTCCTATAACCCTGGTCCTAACACTAACCCTGGTCCTCCTAACACTAACCCTGGTCCTATAACCCTGTTTCTATAACCCTGGTCCTCCTAACACTAACCCTGGTCCTCCTAACACTAACCCTGGTCCTATAACCCTGGCCTTCCTAACACTAACCCTGGCCCTCCTAACACTAACCCTGGCCCTCCTAACACTAACCCTGGTCCTATAACCCTGGTCCTCCTAACACTAACCCTTGACCTATAACCCTGGTCCTATAACCCTGGCCTTCCTAACACTAACCCTGGCCATCCTAACACTAACCCTGGTCCTATAACCCTGGTCCTCCTAACACTAACCCTTGACCTATAACCCTGGTCCTATAACCCTGGCCTTCCTAACACTAACCCTGGTCCTCCTAACTCTAACCCTGGTCCTCCTAACACTAACCCTGGTCCTATAACCCTGGTTGTCTTAACACTAACCCTGGTCCTATAACCCTGGTCCTCCTAACACTAACCCTTGACCTATAACCCTGGTCCTATAACCCTGGCCTTCCTAACACTAACCCTGGCCATCCTAACACTAACCCTGGTCCTATAACCCTGGTCCTCCTAACACTAACCCTTGACCTATAACCCTGGTCCTATAACCCTGGCCTTCCTAACACTAACCCTGGTCCTCCTAACTCTAACCCTGGTCCTCCTAACACTAACCCTGGTCCTATAACCCTGGTTGTCTTAACACTAACCCTGGTCCTCTTAACACTAACCCTGGTCCTATAACCCTGGTCCTATAACCCTGGTCGTATAACACTGGTCTTCCTAACACTAAACCTGGTCCTATAACCCTGGTCCTCCTAACACTAACCCTGGTCGTATAACCCTGGTCCTCCTGACACTAACCCTGGTCCTATAACCCTTGTCCTCCTACCACTAACCCTGTCCCTATAACCCTGGTCCTCCTGACACTAACCCTGGCCCTATAACCCTGGTCCTCCTAACACTAACCCTGGCCCTATAACCCTGGTTCTCCTAACACTAACCCTGGTCCTATAACCCTGGTACTATAACCCTGGTCGTATAACACTGATCTTCCTAACACTAAACCTGGTCCTATAACCCTGGTCCTCCTAACACTAACCCTGGTCCTATAACCCTGGTCTTCCTAACACTAACCCTGGCCCTATAACCCTGGTCCTATAACCCTGGTCCTCCTAACACTAACCCTGGTCCTCCTAACACTAACCCTGGTCCTATAACACTGTTTCTATAACCCTGGTCCTCCTAACACTAACCCTGGTCCTCCTAACACTAACCCTGGTCCTATAACCCTGTTCCTATAACCCTGGTCCTCCTAACACTAACCCTGGTCCTCCTAACACTAACCCTGGTCCTATAACCCTGGTCGTATAACACTGGTCTTCCTAACACTAACCCTGGTCCTATAACCCTGGTCCTCGTAACACTAACTCTGGTCCCCCTAACTCTAACCCTGGTCCTCCTAACACTAACCCTGGCCCTATAACCCTGGTCCTCCTAACACTAACAATGGTCCTCCTAACACTAACCCTGGTCCTATAACCTTGGTCCTATAACCCTGGTCCTATAACCCTGGTCCTCCTAACACTAACCCTGGTCCTATAACCATGGAACTATAACCCTGGTCCTCCTAACACTAACCCTGGTCCTCCTAACACTAACCCTGGTCCTATAACCTTGGTCCTATAACCCTGGTCCTCCTAACACTAACCCTGGTCCTAAAACCCTGGCCCTATAACCCTGGTCCTCCTTACACTACCCTGGGCCTCCTAACACTAACCCTGGTACTATAACCCTGGTCCTCAAAACACTAACCCTGGTCCTATAACCCTGGTCCTATAACCCTGGTCCTAACACTAACTCTGGTCCCCCTAACTCTAACCCTGGTCCTCCTAACACTAACCCAGGCCCTATAACCCTGGTCCTCCTAACACTAACAATGGTCCTCCTAACACTAACCCTGGTCCTATAACCTTGGTCCTATAACCCTGGTCCTATAACCCTGTTCCTCCTAACACTAACCCTGGTCCTATAACCATGGAACTATAACCCTGGTCCTCCTAACACTAACCCTGGTCCTCCTAACACTAACCCTGGTCCTATAACCTTGGTCCTATAACCCTGGTCCTCCTAACACTAACCCTGGTCCTAAAACCATGGCCCTATAACCCTGGTCCTCCTTACACTACCCTGGGCCTCCTAACACTAACCCTGGTCCTCCTAACACTAACCCTGGTCCTATAACCCTGTTTCTATAACCCTGGTCCTCCTAACACTAACCCTGGTCCTCCTTACACTACCCTGGGCCTCCTAACACTAACTCTGGTACTATAACCCTGGTCCTCAAAACACTAACCCTGGCCATATAACCCTGGTCCTCCTAACACTAACCCTGGTCCTAAAACCCTGGTCCTAACACTAACCCTGGTCCTCCTAACACTAACCCTGGTCCTATAACCCTGTTTCTATAACCCTGGTCCTCCTAACACTAACCCTGGTCCTCCTAACACTAACCCTGGTCCTATAACCCTGGTCGTATAACACTGGTCTTCCTAACACGAACCCTGGTCCTATAACCCTGGTCCTCCTAACACTAACCCTGGTCCTAGAACCTTGGTCCTAAAACCCTGGTCCTCCTAACACTAACCCTGGTCCTATAACCCTGGTCCTCAAAACACTAACCCTGGTCCTATAACCCTGGTCCTCCTAACACTAACCCTGGCCCTATAACCCTGGTCCTCCTAACACTGACCCTGGTCCTATAACCCTGGTCCTATAACCCTGGTCGTATAACACTGGTCTTCCTAACACTAAACCTGGTCCTATAACCCTGGTCCTCCTAACACTAACCCTGGTCCTATAACCCTGGTCTTCCTAACACTAACCCTGGCCCTATAACCCTGGTCCTATAACCCTGGTCCTCCTAACACTAACCCTGGTCCTAAAACCCTGGCCCTATAACCCTGGTCCTCCTTACACTACCCTGGGCCTCCTAACACTAACCCTGGTACTATAACCCTGGTCCTCAAAACACTAACCCTGGTCCTATAACCCTGGTCCTATAACCCTGGTCCTAACACTAACCCTGGTCCTCCTAACACTAACCCTGGTCCTCCTAACACTAACCCTGGTCCTATAACCCTGGTCGTATAACACTGGTCTTCCTAACACTAACCCTGGTCCTATAACCCTGGTCCTCGTAACACTAACTCTGGTCCTCCTAACTCTAACCCTGGTCCTCCTAACACTAACCCTGGCCCTATAACCCTGGTCCTCCTAACACTAACCCTGGTCCTCTAACACTAACCCTGGTCCTATAACCTTGGTCCTATAACCCTGGTCCTATAACCCTGGTCCTCCTAACACTAACCCTGGTCCTATTACCCTGGAACTATAACCCTGGTCCTCCTAACACTAACCCTGGTCCTCCTAACACTAACCCTGGTCCTATAACCTTGGTCCTATAACCCTGGTCCTCCTTACACTACCCTGGGCCTCCTAACACTAACCCTGGTACTATAACCCTGGTCCTCAAAACACTAACCCTGGTCCTATAACCCTGGTCCTATAACCCTGGTCCTAACACTAACCCTGGTCCTCCTAACACTAACCCTGGTCCTATAACCCTGTTTCTATAACCCTGGTCCTCCTAACACTAACCCTGGTCCTCCTAACACTAACCCTGGTCCTATAACCCTGGCCTTCCTAACACTAACCCTGGCCCTCCTAACACTAACCCTGGCCCTCCTAACACTAACCCTGGTCCTATAACCCTGGTCCTCCTAACACTAACCCTTGACCTATAACCCTGGTCCTATAACCCTGGCCTTCCTAACACTAACCCTGGCCATCCTAACACTAACCCTGGTCCTATAACCCTGGTCCTCCTAACACTAACCCTTGACCTATAACCCTGGTCCTATAACCCTGGCCTTCCTAACACTAACCCTGGTCCTCCTAACTCTAACCCTGGTCCTCCTAACACTAACCCTGGTCCTATAACCCTGGTTGTCTTAACACTAACCCTGGTCCTATAACCCTGGTCCTCCTAACACTAACCCTTGACCTATAACCCTGGTCCTATAACCCTGGCCTTCCTAACACTAACCCTGGCCATCCTAACACTAACCCTGGTCCTATAACCCTGGTCCTCCTAACACTAACCCTTGACCTATAACCCTGGTCCTATAACCCTGGCCTTCCTAACACTAACCCTGGTCCTCCTAACTCTAACCCTGGTCCTCCTAACACTAACCCTGGTCCTATAACCCTGGTTGTCTTAACACTAACCCTGGTCCTCTTAACACTAACCCTGGTCCTATAACCCTGGTCCTATAACCCTGGTCGTATAACACTGGTCTTCCTAACACTAAACCTGGTCCTATAACCCTGGTCCTCCTAACACTAACCCTGGTCGTATAACCCTGGTCCTCCTGACACTAACCCTGGTCCTATAACCCTTGTCCTCCTACCACTAACCCTGTCCCTATAACCCTGGTCCTCCTGACACTAACCCTGGCCCTATAACCCTGGTCCTCCTAACACTAACCCTGGCCCTATAACCCTGGTTCTCCTAACACTAACCCTGGTCCTATAACCCTGGTACTATAACCCTGGTCGTATAACACTGATCTTCCTAACACTAAACCTGGTCCTATAACCCTGGTCCTCCTAACACTAACCCTGGTCCTATAACCCTGGTCTTCCTAACACTAACCCTGGCCCTATAACCCTGGTCCTATAACCCTGGTCCTCCTAACACTAACCCTGGTCCTCCTAACACTAACCCTGGTCCTATAACACTGTTTCTATAACCCTGGTCCTCCTAACACTAACCCTGGTCCTCCTAACACTAACCCTGGTCCTATAACCCTGTTCCTATAACCCTGGTCCTCCTAACACTAACCCTGGTCCTCCTAACACTAACCCTGGTCCTATAACCCTGGTCGTATAACACTGGTCTTCCTAACACTAACCCTGGTCCTATAACCCTGGTCCTCGTAACACTAACTCTGGTCCCCCTAACTCTAACCCTGGTCCTCCTAACACTAACCCTGGCCCTATAACCCTGGTCCTCCTAACACTAACAATGGTCCTCCTAACACTAACCCTGGTCCTATAACCTTGGTCCTATAACCCTGGTCCTATAACCCTGGTCCTCCTAACACTAACCCTGGTCCTATAACCATGGAACTATAACCCTGGTCCTCCTAACACTAACCCTGGTCCTCCTAACACTAACCCTGGTCCTATAACCTTGGTCCTATAACCCTGGTCCTCCTAACACTAACCCTGGTCCTAAAACCCTGGCCCTATAACCCTGGTCCTCCTTACACTACCCTGGGCCTCCTAACACTAACCCTGGTACTATAACCCTGGTCCTCAAAACACTAACCCTGGTCCTATAACCCTGGTCCTATAACCCTGGTCCTAACACTAACTCTGGTCCCCCTAACTCTAACCCTGGTCCTCCTAACACTAACCCAGGCCCTATAACCCTGGTCCTCCTAACACTAACAATGGTCCTCCTAACACTAACCCTGGTCCTATAACCTTGGTCCTATAACCCTGGTCCTATAACCCTGTTCCTCCTAACACTAACCCTGGTCCTATAACCATGGAACTATAACCCTGGTCCTCCTAACACTAACCCTGGTCCTCCTAACACTAACCCTGGTCCTATAACCTTGGTCCTATAACCCTGGTCCTCCTAACACTAACCCTGGTCCTAAAACCATGGCCCTATAACCCTGGTCCTCCTTACACTACCCTGGGCCTCCTAACACTAACCCTGGTCCTCCTAACACTAACCCTGGTCCTATAACCCTGTTTCTATAACCCTGGTCCTCCTAACACTAACCCTGGTCCTCCTAACACTAACCCTGGTCCTATAACCCTGGCCTACCTAACACTAACCCTGGCCCTCCTAACACTAACCCTGGCCCTCCTAACACTAACCCTGGTCCTATAACCCGGGTCCTCCTAACACTAACCCTTGACCTATAACCCTGGTCCTATAACCCTGGCCTTCCTAACACTAACCCTGGCCATCCTAACACTAACCCTGGTCCTATAACCCTGGTCCTCCTAACACTAACCCTTGACATATAACCCTGGTCCTATTACCCTGGCCTTCCTAACACTAACCCTGGTCCTCCTAACTCTAACCCTGGTCCTCCTAACACTAACCCTGGTCCTATAACTCTGGTCGTCTTAACACTAACCCTGGTCCTCTTAACACTAACCCTGGTCCTATAACCTTGGTCCTATAACCCTGGTCCTTTAACCCTGGTCCTCTTAACACTAACCCTGTTCCTATAACCCTGGTCCTCCAAACACTAACCCTGGTCCTATAACCCTGGTCCTCCTAACACTAACCCTGGCCCTATAACCCTGGTCCTATAACAATGGTCCTCCTAACACTAACCCTGGTCCTATAACCCTGGTCCTCCTAACACTAACCCTGGCCCTATAGCCCTGGTCCTATAACCCTGGTCTCCTTAACACTAACCCTGGCCATATAACCCTGGTCCTATAACCCTGGTCCTCCTAACACTAACCCTGGCCCTATAACCCTGGTCCTATAACCCTGGTCCTCCTAACACCAACCCTGGTCCTATAACCCTGGTCCTATAACCCTGGTCCTCCTAACACTAACGCTGGTCCTATAACCCTGGTCCTATAACCCTGGTCCTCCTAACACTAACCCTGGTCCTATAACCCTGGTCATATAACCCTGGTCCTCCTAACACTAACGCTGGTCCTATAACCCTGGTCCTATAATCCTGGTCCTCCTAACACTAACCCTGGCCCTATAACCCTGGTCCTATAACCCTGGTCCTCCTAACACTAACCCTGGCCCTATAACCCTGGTCCTATAACCCTGGTCTCCTAACACTAACGCTGGTCCTATAACCCTGGGCCTCCTAACACTAACCCTGGTCCTCTTAACACTAACCCTGGTCCTATAACCCTGGTCCTCCTAACACTAACCCTGGTCCTATAACCCTGGTCCTCCTAACACTAACCCTGGTCCTCCTAACACTAACCCTGGTCCTCTTAACACTAACCCTGGTCCTATAACCCTGGTCCTATAACCCTGGTCCTCCTAACACTAACCCTGGTCCTATAACCCTGGTCCTCCTAACACTAACCCTGGTCCTCTTAACACTAACCCTGGTCCTATAACCCTGGTCCTATAACCCTGGTCCTCCTAACACCAACCCTGGTCCTATAACCCTGGTCCTCCTAACACTAACCCTGGCCCTATAACCCTGGTCCTATAACCCTGGTCCTACTAACACTAACCCTGGTCCTATAACCCTGGTCCTATAACCCTGGTCCTCCTAACACTAACCCTGGCCCTATAGCCCTGGTCCTATAACCCTGGTCTCCTTAACACTAACCCTGGCCATATAACCCTGGTCCTATAACCCTGGTCCTCCTAACACTAACCCTGGCCCTATAACCCTGGTCCTATAACCCTGGTCCTCCTAACACCAACCCTGGTCCTATAACCCTGGTCCTATAACCCTGGTCCTCCTAACACTAACGCTGGTCCTATAACCCTGGTCCTATAACCCTGGTCCTCCTAACACTAACCCTGGTCCTATAACCCTGGTCCTATAACCCTGGTCCTCCTAACACTAACGCTGGTCCTATAACCCTGGTCCTATAACCCTGGTCCTCCCAACACTAACCCTGGCCCTATAACCCTGGTCCTATAACCCTGGTCCTACTAACACTAACCCTGGTCCTACAACCTTGGTCCTAAAACCCTGGTCCTCCTAACACTAACCCTGGTCCTATAACCCTGGTCCTCAAAACACTAACCCTGGTCCTATAACCCTGGTCCTCCTAACACTAACCCTGGTCCTATAACCCTGGTCGTATAACACTGGTCTTCCTAACACGAACCCTGGTCCTATAACCCTGGTCCTCCTAACACTAACCCTGGTCCTACAACCTTGGTCCTAAAACCCTGGTCCTCCTAACACTAACCCTGGTCCTATAACCCTGGTCCTCAAAACACTAACCCTTGTCCTATAACCCTGGTCCTCCTAACACTAACCCTGGCCCTATAACCCTGGTCCTCCTAACACTGACCCTGGTCCTATAACCCTGGTCCTATAACCCTGGTCGTATAACACTGGTCTTCCTAACACTAAACCTGGTCCTATAACCCTGGTCCTCCTAACACTAACCCTGGTCCTATAACCCTGGTCTTCCTAACACTAACCCTGGCCCTATAACCCTGGTCCTATAACCCTGGTCCTCCTAACACTAACCCTGGTCCTAAAACCCTGGCCCTATAACCCTGGTCCTCCTTACACTACCCTGGGCCTCCTAACACTAACCCTGGTACTATAACCCTGGTCCTCAAAACACTAACCCTGGTCCTATAACCCTGGTCCTATAACCCTGGTCCTAACACTAACCCTGGTCCTCCTAACACTAACCCTGGTCCTCCTAACACTAACCCTGGTCCTATAACCCTGGTCGTATAACACTGGTCTTCCTAACACTAACCCTGGTCCTATAACCCTGGTCCTCGTAACACTAACTCTGGTCCTCCTAACTCTAACCCTGGTCCTCCTAACACTAACCCTGGCCCTATAACCCTGGTCCTCCTAACACTAACCCTGGTCCTCGTAACACTAACTCTGGTCCTCCTAACTCTAACCCTGGTCCTCCTAACACTAACCCTGGCCCTATAACCCTGGTCCTCCTAACACTAACCCTGGCCCTATAACCCTGGTTCTCCTAACACTAACCCTGGTCCTATAACCCTGGTCCTATAACCCTGGTCGTATAACACTGATCTTCCTAACACTAAACCTGGTCCTATAACCCTGGTCCTCCTAACACTAACCCTGGTCCTATAACCCTGGTCTTCCTAACACTAACCCTGGCCCTATAACCCTGGTCCTATAACCCTGGTCCTCCTAACACTAACCCTGGTCCTCCTAACACTAACCCTGGTCCTATAACACTGTTTCTATAACCCTGGTCCTCCTAACACTAACCCTGGTCCTCCTAACACTAACCCTGGTCCTATAACCCTGGTCCTCGTAACACAAACTCTGGTCCCCCTAACTCTAACCCTTGTCCTCCTAACACTAACCCTGGCCCTATAACCCTGGTCCTCCTAACACTAACAATGGTCCTCCTAACACTAACCCTGGTCCTATAACCTTGGTCCTATAACCCTGGTCCTATAACCCTGGTCCTCCTAACACTAACCCTGGTTCTATAACCATGGAACTATAACCCTGGTCCTCCTAACACTAACCCTGGTCCTCCTAACACTAACCCTGGTCCTATAACCTTGGTCCTATAACCCTGGTCCTCCTAACACTAACCCTGGTCCTAAAACCCTGGCCCTATAACCCTGGTCCTCCTTACACTACCCTGGGCCTCCTAACACTAACCCTGGTACTATAACCCTGGTCCTCAAAACACTAACCCTGGTCCTATAACCCTGGTCCTATAACCCTGGTCCTAACACTAACTCTGTTCCCCCTAACTCTAACCCTGGTCCTCCTAACACTAACCCTGGCACTATAACCCTGGTCCTCCTAACACTAACAATGGTCCTCCTAACACTAACCCTGGTCCTATAACCTTGGTCCTATAACCCTCGTCCTATAACCCTGTTCCTCCTAACACTAACCCTGGTCCTATAACCATGGAACTATAACCCTGGTCCTCCTAACACTAACCCTGGTCCTCCTAACACTAACCCTGGTCCTATAACCTTGGTCCTATAACCCTGGTCCTCCTAACACTAACCCTGGTCCTAAAACCATGGCCCTATAACCCTGGTCCTCCTTACACTACCCTGGGCCTCCTAACACTAACCCTGGTCCTATAACCCTGTTTCTATAACCCTGGTCCTCCTAACACTAACCCTGGTCCTCCTAACACTAACCCTGGTCCTATAACCCTGGCCTTCCTAACACTAACCCTGGCCCTCCTAACACTAACCCTGGCCCTCCTAACACTAACCCTGGCCCTCCTAACACTAACCCTGGCCCTCCTAACACTAACCCTGGTCCTATAACCCGGGTCCTCCTAACACTAACCCTTGACCTATAACCCTGGTCCTATAACCCTGGCCTTCCTAACACTAACCCTGGCCATCCTAACACTAACCCTGGTCCTATAACCCTGGTCCTCCTAACACTAACCCTTGACATATAACCCTGGTCCTCAAAACACTAACCCTGGTCCTAAAACCCTGGCCCTATAACCCTGGTCCTCCTAACACTAACCCTGGTTCTCCTAACACTAACCCTGGCCCTATAACCCTGGTCCTATAACCCTGGTCCTCCTAACACTAACCCTGGTCCTCCTAACACTAACCCTGGTCCTCCTAACACTAACCCTGGTCCTCCTAACACTAACACTGGTCCTATAACCCTGGTCCTCCTAACACTAACCCTGGTCCTCTGGACACTAACCCTGGTCCTATAACCCTGGTCCTATAACCCTGGCCCTATAACCCTTGTCCTAAAACCCATGGCCCTATAACCCTAGTCCTCCTAATACTAACCCTGGTCCTATAACCCTGGCCCTATAACCCTGGCCCTATAACCCTGGTCCTATAACCCTGGTCCTCCTAACACTAACCCTGGTCCTATAACCCTGGTCCTCCTGACACTAACCCTGGTCCTATAACCCTCGTCCTCCTACCACTAACCCTGGCCCTATAACCCTGGTCCTCCTAACACTAACCCTGGCCCTATAACCCTGGTCCTCCTAACACTAACCCTGGTCCTATAACCCTGGTCCTCTAACCCTGGTCCTATAACCCTGGTCGTATTACACTGGTCTTCCTAACACTAACCCTGGCCCTATAACCCTGGTCCTATAACCCTGGTCCTCCTAACACTAACCCTGGTCCTCCTAACACTAACCCTGGTCCTATAACCCTGGTCTTCCTAACACTAACCCTGGCCCTATAACCCTGGTCCTATAACCCTGGTCCTCCTAACACTAACCCTGGTCCTCCTAACACCAACCCTGGTCCTATAACCCTGTTTCTATAACCCTGGTCCTCCTAACACTAACCCTGGTCCTCCTAACACTAACCCTGGTCCTATAACCCTGTTCCTATAACCCTGGTCCTCCTAACACTAACCCTGGTCCTCCTAACACTAACCCTGGTCCTATAACCCTGGTCGTATAACACTGGTCTTCCTAACACTAACCCTGGTCCTATAACCCTGGTCCTCGTAACACTAACTCTGGTCCTCCTAACTCTAACCCTGGTCCTCCTAACACTAACCCTGGCCCTATAACCCTGGTCCTCCTAACACTAACCCTGGTCCTCCTAACACTAACCCTGGTCCTATAACATTGGTCCTATAACCCTGGTCCTATAACCCTGGTCCTCCTAACACTAACCCTGGTCCTATAACCCTGGAACTATAACCCTGGTCCTCCTAACACTAACCCTGGCCCTATAACCCTGGCCCTATAACCCTGGCCCTCCTAACACTAACCCTGGTCCTATAACCCTGGTCATATAACCCTGGTCCTCCAAACACTAACCCTGGTCCTAAAACCCTGGCCCTATAACCCTGGTCCTCCTTACACTACCCTGGGCCTCCTAACACTAACCCTGGTACTATAACCCTGGTCCTCAAAACACTAACCCTGGCCCTATAACCCTGGTCCTCCTAACACTAACCCTGGTCCTATAACCCTGGTCCTATAACCCTGGTCCTAACACTAACCCTGGTCCTCCTAACACTAACCCTGGTCCTATAACCCTGTTTCTATAACCCTGGTCCTCCTAACACTAACCCTGGTCCTCCTAACACTAACTCTGGTCCTATAACCCTGTTCCTATAACCCTGGCCCTCCTAACACTAACCCTGGTCCTCCTAACACTAACCCTGGTCCTATAACCCTGGTCGTATAACACTGGTCTTCTTAACACGAACCCTGGTCCTATAACCCTGGTCCTATAACCCTGGTCCTCCTAACACTAACCCTGGTCCTATAACCCTGGTCCTCCTAACACTAACCCTGGTCCTATAACCCTGGTCCTCCTAACACTAACCCTGGTCCGATAACCCTGGTCCTCTTAACACTAACCCTGGTCCTCCTAACACTAACCCTGGTCCTATAACCCTGGCCCTCCTACCACTAAACCTGGTCCTATAACCCTGGCCCTATAACCCTGGTCCTATAACCCTAGTCCTCCTAAAACTTACCCTGGTCCTATAACCCTGGTCCTATAACCCTGGTCCTATAACCCTGGTCCTCCTAACACTAACCGTTGGCCTATAACCCTGGTCCTATAACCCTGGTCCTCCTTACACTACCCTGGGCCTCCTAACACTAACTCTGGTACTATAACCCTGGTCCTCAAAACACTAACCCTGGCCATATAACCCTGGTCCTCCTAACACTAACCCTGGTCCTAAAACCCTGGTCCTATAACCCTGGTCCTAACACTAACCCTGGTCCTCCTAACACTAACCCTGGTCCTATAACCCTGTTTCTATAACCCTGGTCCTCCTAACACTAACCCTGGTCCTCCTAACACTAACCCTGGCCTTGCTAACACTAACCCTGGCCCTCCTAACACTGACCCTGGTCCTATAACCCTGGTCCTCCTAACACTAACCGTTGACCTATAACCCTGGTCCTATAACCCTGGCCTTCCTAACACTAACCCTGGCCATCCTAACACTAACCCTGGTCCTATAACCCTGGTCCTCCTAACACTAACCCTGGCCCTATAACCCTGGTCCTCCTAACACTAACCCTGGTCCTATAACCCTGGTCCTATAACCCTGGTCGTATAACACTGGTCTTCCTAACACTAAACCTGGTCCTATAACCCTGGTCCTCCTAACACTAACCTTGGTCCTATAACCCTGGTCCTCCTAACACTAACCCTGGCCCTATAACCCTGGCCCTATAACCCTGGCCCTCCTAACACTAACCCTGGTTCTATAACCCTGGTCATATAACCCTGGTCCTCCAAACACTAACCCTGGTCCTAAAACCCTGGCCCTATAACCCTGGTCCTCCTTACACTACCCTGGGCCTCCTAACACTAACTCTGGTACTATAACCCTGGTCCTCAAAACACTAACCCTGGCCATATAACCCTGGTCCTCCTAACACTAACCCTGGTCCTAAAACCCTGGTCCTAACACTAACCCTGGTCCTCCTAACACTAACCCTGGTCCTATAACCCTGTTTCTATAACCCTGGTCCTCCTAACACTAACCCTGGTCCTCCTAACACTAACCCTGGTCCTATAACCCTGGTCGTATAACACTGGTCTTCCTAACACGAACCCTGGTCCTATAACCCTGGTCCTCCTAACACTAACCCTGGTCCTACAACCTTGGTCCTAAAACCCTGGTCCTCCTAACACTAACCCTGGTCCTATAACCCTGGTCCTCAAAACACTAACCCTGGTCCTATAACCCTGGTCCTCCTAACACTAACCCTGGCCCTATAACCCTGGTCCTCCTAACACTGACCCTGGTCCTATAACCCTGGTCCTATAACCCTGGTCGTATAACACTGGTCTTCCTAACACTAAACCTGGTCCTATAACCCTGGTCCTCCTAACACTAACCCTGGTCCTATAACCCTTGTCTTCCTAACACTAACCCTGGCCCTATAACCCTGGTCCTATAACCCTGGTCCTCCTAACACTAACCCTGGTCCTAAAACCCTGGCCCTATAACCCTGGTCCTCCTTACACTACCCTGGGCCTCCTAACACTAACCCTGGTACTATAACCCTGGTCCTCAAAACACTAACCCTGGTCCTATAACCCTGGTCCTATAACCCTGGTCCTAACACTAACCCTGGTCCTCCTAACACTAACCCTGGTCCTCCTAACACTAACCCTGGTCCTATAACCCTGGTCGTATAACACTGGTCTTCCTAACACTAACCCTGGTCCTATAACCCTGGTCCTCGTAACACTAACTCTGGTCCTCCTAACTCTAACCCTGGTCCTCCTAACACTAACCCTGGCCCTATAACCCTGGTCCTCCTAACACTAACCCTGGTCCTCTAACACTAACCCTGGTCCTATAACCTTGGTCCTATAACCCTGGTCCTATAACCCTGGTCCTCCTAACACTAACCCTGGTCCTATTACCCTGGAACTATAACCCTGGTCCTCCTAACACTAACCCTGGTCCTCCTAACACTAACCCTGGTCCTATAACCTTGGTCCTATAACCCTGGTCCTCCTTACACTACCCTGGGCCTCCTAACACTAACCCTGGTACTATAACCCTGGTCCTCAAAACACTAACCCTGGTCCTATAACCCTGGTCCTATAACCCTGGTCCTAACACTAACCCTGGTCCTCCTAACACTAACCCTGGTCCTATAACCCTGTTTCTATAACCCTGGTCCTCCTAACACTAACCCTGGTCCTCCTAACACTAACCCTGGTCCTATAACCCTGGCCTTCCTAACACTAACCCTGGCCCTCCTAACACTAACCCTGGCCCTCCTAACACTAACCCTGGTCCTATAACCCTGGTCCTCCTAACACTAACCCTTGACCTATAACCCTGGTCCTATAACCCTGGCCTTCCTAACACTAACCCTGGCCATCCTAACACTAACCCTGGTCCTATAACCCTGGTCCTCCTAACACTAACCCTTGACCTATAACCCTGGTCCTATAACCCTGGCCTTCCTAACACTAACCCTGGTCCTCCTAACTCTAACCCTGGTCCTCCTAACACTAACCCTGGTCCTATAACCCTGGTTGTCTTAACACTAACCCTGGTCCTCTTAACACTAACCCTGGTCCTATAACCCTGGTCCTATAACCCTGGTCGTATAACACTGGTCTTCCTAACACTAAACCTGGTCCTATAACCCTGGTCCTCCTAACACTAACCCTGGTCGTATAACCCTGGTCCTCCTGACACTAACCCTGGTCCTATAACCCTTGTCCTCCTACCACTAACCCTGTCCCTATAACCCTGGTCCTCCTGACACTAACCCTGGCCCTATAACCCTGGTCCTCCTAACACTAACCCTGGCCCTATAACCCTGGTTCTCCTAACACTAACCCTGGTCCTATAACCCTGGTACTATAACCCTGGTTGTATAACACTGATCTTCCTAACACTAAACCTGGTCCTATAACCCTGGTCCTCCTAACACTAACCCTGGTCCTATAACCCTGGTCTTCCTAACACTAACCCTGGCCCTATAACCCTGGTCCTATAACCCTGGTCCTCCTAACACTAACCCTGGTCCTCCTAACACTAACCCTGGTCCTATAACACTGTTTCTATAACCCTGGTCCTCCTAACACTAACCCTGGTCCTCCTAACACTAACCCTGGTCCTATAACCCTGTTCCTATAACCCTGGTCCTCCTAACACTAACCCTGGTCCTCCTAACACTAACCCTGGTCCTATAACCCTGGTCGTATAACACTGGTCTTCCTAACACTAACCCTGGTCCTATAACCCTGGTCCTCGTAACACTAACTCTGGTCCCCCTAACTCTAACCCTGGTCCTCCTAACACTAACCCTGGCCCTATAACCCTGGTCCTCCTAACACTAACAATGGTCCTCCTAACACTAACCCTGGTCCTATAACCTTGGTCCTATAACCCTGGTCCTATAACCCTGGTCCTCCTAACACTAACCCTGGTCCTATAACCATGGAACTATAACCCTGGTCCTCCTAACACTAACCCTGGTCCTCCTAACACTAACCCTGGTCCTATAACCTTGGTCCTATAACCCTGGTCCTCCTAACACTAACCCTGGTCCTAAAACCCTGGCCCTATAACCCTGGTCCTCCTTACACTACCCTGGGCCTCCTAACACTAACCCTGGTACTATAACCCTGGTCCTCAAAACACTAACCCTGGTCCTATAACCCTGGTCCTATAACCCTGGTCCTAACACTAACTCTGGTCCCCCTAACTCTAACCCTGGTCCTCCTAACACTAACCCAGGCCCTATAACCCTGGTCCTCCTAACACTAACAATGGTCCTCCTAACACTAACCCTGGTCCTATAACCTTGGTCCTATAACCCTGGTCCTATAACCCTGTTCCTCCTAACACTAACCCTGGTCCTATAACCATGGAACTATAACCCTGGTCCTCCTAACACTAACCCTGGTCCTCCTAACACTAACCCTGGTCCTATAACCTTGGTCCTATAACCCTGGTCCTCCTAACACTAACCCTGGTCCTAAAACCATGGCCCTATAACCCTGGTCCTCCTTACACTACCCTGGGCCTCCTAACACTAACCCTGGTCCTCCTAACACTAACCCTGGTCCTATAACCCTGTTTCTATAACCCTGGTCCTCCTAACACTAACCCTGGTCCTCCTAACACTAACCCTGGTCCTATAACCCTGGCCTACCTAACACTAACCCTGGCCCTCCTAACACTAACCCTGGCCCTCCTAACACTAACCCTGGTCCTATAACCCGGGTCCTCCTAACACTAACCCTTGACCTATAACCCTGGTCCTATAACCCTGGCCTTCCTAACACTAACCCTGGCCATCCTAACACTAACCCTGGTCCTATAACCCTGGTCCTCCTAACACTAACCCTTGACATATAACCCTGGTCCTATTACCCTGGCCTTCCTAACACTAACCCTGGTCCTCCTAACTCTAACCCTGGTCCTCCTAACACTAACCCTGGTCCTATAACTCTGGTCGTCTTAACACTAACCCTGGTCCTCTTAACACTAACCCTGGTCCTATAACCTTGGTCCTATAACCCTGGTCCTTTAACCCTGGTCCTCTTAACACTAACCCTGTTCCTATAACCCTGGTCCTCCAAACACTAACCCTGGTCCTATAACCCTGGTCCTCCTAACACTAACCCTGGCCCTATAACCCTGGTCCTATAACAATGGTCCTCCTAACACTAACCCTGGTCCTATAACCCTGGTCCTCCTAACACTAACCCTGGCCCTATAGCCCTGGTCCTATAACCCTGGTCTCCTTAACACTAACCCTGGCCATATAACCCTGGTCCTATAACCCTGGTCCTCCTAACACTAACCCTGGCCCTATAACCCTGGTCCTATAACCCTGGTCCTCCTAACACCAACCCTGGTCCTATAACCCTGGTCCTATAACCCTGGTCCTCCTAACACTAACGCTGGTCCTATAACCCTGGTCCTATAACCCTGGTCCTCCTAACACTAACCCTGGTCCTATAACCCTGGTCATATAACCCTGGTCCTCCTAACACTAACGCTGGTCCTATAACCCTGGTCCTATAATCCTGGTCCTCCTAACACTAACCCTGGCCCTATAACCCTGGTCCTATAACCCTGGTCCTCCTAACACTAACCCTGGCCCTATAACCCTGGTCCTATAACCCTGGTCTCCTAACACTAACGCTGGTCCTATAACCCTGGGCCTCCTAACACTAACCCTGGTCCTCTTAACACTAACCCTGGTCCTATAACCCTGGTCCTCCTAACACTAACCCTGGTCCTATAACCCTGGTCCTCCTAACACTAACCCTGGTCCTCCTAACACTAACCCTGGTCCTCTTAACACTAACCCTGGTCCTATAACCCTGGTCCTATAACCCTGGTCCTCCTAACACTAACCCTGGTCCTATAACCCTGGTCCTCCTAACACTAACCCTGGTCCTCTTAACACTAACCCTGGTCCTATAACCCTGGTCCTATAACCCTGGTCCTCCTAACACCAACCCTGGTCCTATAACCCTGGTCCTCCTAACACTAACCCTGGCCCTATAACCCTGGTCCTATAACCCTGGTCCTACTAACACTAACCCTGGTCCTATAACCCTGGTCCTATAACCCTGGTCCTCCTAACACTAACCCTGGTCCTATAACCCTGGTCCTATAACCCTGGTCCTCCTAACACTAACGCTGGTCTTATAACCCTGGTCCTATAACCCTGGTCCTCCCAACACTAACCCTGGCCCTATAACCCTGGTCCTATAACCCTGGTCCTACTAACACTAACCCTGGTCCTATAACCCTGGTCCTATAACCCTGGTCCTCCTAACACTAACCCTGGTCCTATAACCCTGGTCCTATAACCCTGGTCCTCCTAACACTAACGCTGGTCCTATAACCCTGCTCCTATAACCCTTGTCCTCCTAACACTAACGCTGGTCCTATAACCCTGGTCCTATAACCCTGGTCCTCCTAACACTAACGCTGGTCCTATAACCCTGGTCCTATAACCCTGGTCCTCCTAACACTAACCCTGGTCCTATAACCCTGGTCCTATAACCCTGGTCCTCCTAACACTAACCCTGGCCCTATAACCCTGGTCCTATAACCCTGGTCCTCCTAACACTAACCCTGGCCCTATAACCCTGGCCCTATAACCCTGGTCCTATAACCCTGGTCCTATAACCCTGGCCCTATAACCCTGGTCCTCCTAACACTAATTTGTAATTTAACAGACTCTCTTATCCAGAGCCACTACAGTAGTGAGTCATTTAACAGACTCTCTTATCCAGAGTCACTACAGTAGTGAGTCATTTAGCAGACTCTCTTATCCAGAGTCACTACAGTAGTGAGTCATTTAGCAGACTCTCTGATCCAGAGCCACTACAGTAGTGAGTCCCCGATCCCCGCAATCTGCGTGAAGAATTCGTAGGGGAGAATTCGTAGGCGATCAAATAAACCCCCACTTCCCTCCATTCTGCTAGCAAATGTGCAATCTTTGGACAATAAAATCGATGATTTACGCAGGAGATTAAACTACCAACGGGACTTTATAAACTGTAACATCTTATGCTTCACGGAGTCGTAGCTGAATGACGACAACATCAACATACAGCTAGCTGCCTGGTTATACGATGTACCGGCAGGATAGAACAGCGGCATCTGGTAAGACAAGGGGCGGCAGTCTATGTATTTTTGTAAACAACAGCTGGTGCACAATATATAAGGACGTCTCGCTATTGCTCGCCTGAGGTAGAGTATCTCATGATAAGCTGTAGACCACACTACCTACCGAGAGAGTTTTCATCTGCATTCTTTGTAGCTGTTAACATACCACCACAGACTGATGCTGGCACTAAGACAGCATTGAATGAGCTGTATTCCGCCATAAGCAAACAAGAAAACACTCACTCAGAGGCGGCACTCCTAGTGGCCGAGGACTTAAATGCAGGGAAACTTAAATCCGTGTTACCAAATTTCTATCAGTATGTTAAATGTTCAACCAGAGGAAAATAACTCTGGACCACCAATACTCCACACACATAGACGCATATAAAGCTCTCCCTCGCCCTCCATTTGGCAAATCTGACCATAATTATATCCTCCTGATTCCTGCTTACAAACAAAAAATGAAAGCAGGAAGCACCAGTAACTAGATCAATAAAAAAGTGGTCAGAGGAAGCAGATGCTAAACTACAGGACTGTTTTGCTTGCACAGACTGGAATATGTTCCGGGATTCCTCCGATGGCATTGAGGAGTACACCACATCAGTCCGAGTCTTTAATAACAACATGTTTCAAGCAGACCATTATAGTCCCTGTGCCCAAGAACTCTAAAGTAACCTGCCTAAATGACCACCGACCCGTAGCACTCACGTCTGTAGCCATGAAGTGCTTTGAAAGGCTGGCCATGGCTCACATTAACACCATCATCCCAGAAACCCTAAACCCACCCCAATTTGCATACCGCCCCAACAGATCAACAGATTATGCTATCTCCATTGCACTCCACACTGCCCTTTCCCACCTGGACAAAAGGAACAGCTATGTGAGAATGCAATTCATTGACTACAGCTCAGCGTTCAACACCATGGTGACCTCAAAGCTCATCAATAAGCTAAGGTCCC